>NC_053495.1:150060299-150360299 GCF_905171775.1 Rana temporaria
CATTAATATAGATATATTAACACAGGTATACTGTATGCTTGCCTTATCCAATAATAATAAATATGTATTTGTATGTATTTATTTCAGCTTTTCCCATGTTCATATCCAAAGTAAATTTCTGATTTCAATAAATAGTAAATTGTAAGTACATTGAGCAAAAACTTTGTGGTGCTGTATGTTTAAGGACAAGACGACATATTCAATATTGGATTATCTGTAATTACATGTATTTTATGGAATAGAATAAAGCATAATGAACAGTTGCAAACTGTAATGATTGTAATTTTATGTCTTGAACCTTATATTCTTTTGTACAACCATGTTCACCTTGCATACAACAAAAATCCAAAGGAGATGCAGGCTCCTACTTATCAGCCTGTGCCGATGGAATCGAGGGATTGGCTGGAAGGAGTTGTCATGTGTCTGCCTGTCTACACTTGCTGTGCAGAACATCCTCTCACCTGTACAGCAGGCACAGACAGGCAGTCACATGACAACCCAGCCTGAGTGACTACCAGCCAATAGCAGCGCAGCTCTGGAAATCTATAGCAACCACATCTTGAGATACAGTACCACAGCATCAGCTACAACTACGGCATAGCAAGGATTGGTTTTAATCTGTCGACGGAAAAATAACATGTACTTGACCTTTTTCCTAGTTCTAATGCATTTCCTATATGGTCTCGTGAGATCTGAGCTGAATAGTTTAAACAGAGGCCAGCTCCACAATAAAAACAAATTTTCTGATGTTGTTGCACTGCTTTGTTAGATGTTACTGTATTGAATGTAATGTATTATACACTTTCTAAGCCGCATTTGAAAGTTATCTTCACCCATTGCTAAAAATCCAGAAAAGCAGAAATGGATACAATGGAAAGGGTTTTGTAACAAAAGCTATTTTTTTTTTAGTAGTGCTAGTCTTTAAAATCAACCATGTTGTTATATGCTAGTTAGTCTTAAGCTCGTACACACGACCGAGAAAGTCGACGGGCGAAACACATCGTTTTGCTCGTCGAGTTCCTTGTTAGGCTGTCGAGGATCTCGGCGAGCCAAATTTCCCCATTCCTGTCGAGGAAAAAGAAGACATGCTCTCTTTTTGGCTCGACGAGATCCTCTACAGTTTCCTCGTCGAAAAGTGTACACACGACCGGTTTCCTCGGCAAAAAAAAAAAAAAGTTTCTTGCTGGTTTTTGCGGAGAAACTCGGTCGTGTGTACGAGGCCTTAGTTTTATAGGATAAGTTCACCTTTGTGGAAAAAAAAGCATATGTTTTTGCAGGTAAAAAAAAATGTGCATTTTTTTTACTTTACAGCCTTTAGAGCATGGGTCTTCAAACTACGGCCCTCCAGTTGTTCAGGAACTACAATTCCCATCATGCCTAGTCATGTCTGTGAATGTCAGTGTGTTACAATGCCTCATGAGCTGTGTAGTTCTACAACAGCTGGAGGGCCGTAGTTTGAGGATCCCTGCGTTTAGAGCATTTGACCCGCCATTATGAGATGGTGGGTACAATGCCTGGATACTGCATAATCTCAGTAAGCTGTCTGCCCATACCTCAAATACAGGCAGGCAGTTACTGAATGGCAGGAAGATCAATGGACTACGAGGGCTCACCAGCGCCTCACAATTCATTGAGAATTACAAGCTGTAAGCTGCAATGGCTGACGGTACCTGTAGTCTACTTCATTCACAGGAAACTGCTCCGCCTACATGGCCACACTATTTTCAAGTGCTGGTGGAGGGAGGTTGCTGCATAAGAGCATGTTACATGTTAGACCCTAAATATGAGTGTAACATGTTCCGAAAGATGAACTTAGCCTTTAAGGTCTTTTACTTTCATTTGTCTATGCTTCTAGTGTGGCTAGACTTCTGAATAGACTTGCATTAGCAAACTTTCGATATTGCAAATACATTTAATATTTACATACATTAGACCTCATTCACACTGACATTGTCAAGCCTATGTTTATATGCGTTTAGACGACATTTCTAAATACATATAAATATATATAATGTTTTTTTTGATGATACCATTCACACTATGGGGTTATTTACTAAAACTACTAAAACTGGGGAGTACAGAATCTGGTGCAGCTCTGCATAGAAACCTATCAGCTTCCAGGTCTTATTGCCAAAGCTTAATTGAACAAGCTGAAGTTAGAAGCTGATTAGCTACCATGCACAGCAGCACCAGATTCCGATTGAACCAGTTTTAGTATATCTCTCCCTGTACGTTTATCTGTATTTAGTTGTGTTCAGTTTAGTTGCTTTTAAAATAGAATTAGGTGCGTACAGGATCCAATAAGAAACTCTAAATGCATGTAAATGCTGGTAAACGTGACTAAATATGTCTAAAGGGCCTAAACGTGGCTAAACCTGCTATAAAGTAGCAACATCTAAATGCAGGAAAAACTGGTCTGGAGGCATAAAAGCTGTTTATACTTCCCAGATAACTTCTATTGCATTTAGAAACACAGAAGGACTGGTGTGAATGACATCTTAGCTAAAAGGTGAGTCCACACATTTTATTTCCCTAAAGTACTAGTGGGAGGAAAATTCAATTTTATGGGCTCCATCTTCATAATGTCAGAACATGAGCTGCCAGGTCTATAGAACCACTGCAAGAGGTCACACTCCCCCACTGGACAATTAGCTTAGTTTACACTACGGAAAAGCAGTAGCATTGCGTCTTCTCCTGTTGCAGACGTTGGAGCCAGAGACTGATGTGTGTACTGCAGACCTGAGAATTGCACTGGGGAGATCATTCCAATGTAATCACCGAAAGGAGCAAGAGGGCAGCGGAAGAGTAAGTCTACCCAATCCACCCTTCAATCCGAGATAACTCAAGAATGACATTTTTGGCCTTGGTCAAGCCAACCTTTAATGCCAATTAAAACTGTTGTACCACTAATAGAATGAAATACTGCTAGGAGATTATCTTATACCTATACGTGATCTACAAAGCCAACCCAAGACCTAGCCATAAATTATCTATCTGTGCAAACTGTGCTTGTCGCTGTGAATGTCATGAACCATGGAAAAAACCTTGATGGTTTTAAAAATATTTATATAATAGAACAGTAGGAAATACACTATATAAATTAATGAAATTACATTCACAAAACCAAGATGAACTCATTTTATATATAAACATTTTTTATAACAAAGGTATAACTCCTGAATGAATGAGTGTGTGACTGTCTGAGTTGGAAAGTAATTGAAAGTGAGTGACTGTGTAAATAAATGCATTATAGAGAATAATAATAATAAAAAAAAAAAAGAATAAACATACAGTAGTAATCCTTACATTTGCAACATACAAAGCTGCAAGATAGCACTCCTAATGTGCAGCTTTCCAGCAAAAAGAGGGTTAATGTAAGAAAGAAAGCCGAAGCAAGCAGAGAGCCTCCTTAATTGGGCTCATTCCAGTGGTGAGGGTTATGAGCGACAGCTAAAGCATAACAGAGCCTTTATTTTCATGGCTCGTTGGGGGCCCTCTGTTTGCAGAAAGGGGTAACAAACGCTACACACCAGATGGTCTCGTTTTCAAATTCCAACTGGAAAACTCACGACATCATGTAAATGTATTCCAGATAAATGCAGACATTTTATTTTTTCATAAAAAAAAAAAAAATGCATAGAGAATGCTTGGGGATAAATCTGTGTGGCCTTTAGGAATTAAGAAGGAATTTTCTCTCACATCCAATTTGGCCAGGCACAGCTATGTAATTATGCTAGTGTTTAGTTTTAAAACATAGTTGAGCAAGCAGTGAGCTCTATGCTGCAAATACTGTAAATCCTGCTTAATACATTTTTAAAGAGGGGAAACCTTTTTACTTTCAGAATTTTTTTTTTTGCATATGCATTCCTACGTTATATTAGTTAAAACTTTAGGCACAACAAAGGCAAATTACATAAATAGTAAGACATACTGCATAAGTGCTCGTAACGCAGAGCAATATACAAATTTATAACTACAGTATAGTATTTCAAACGTACACAAAATAAGAGCCTTAAGCAAATCAGAACATATTTTGTTATTTGATCCTTATAATCAAGTTAACTGTTGTTAAGTCTGAGCAGAGGTGGTCTGTAAAATTAAGAATCAGCGCTACCCCAAACTGCACCAAGCCAGCCGTAAGCGTAACATCACGGAGGTCTTTCTGATATGTACTGGCTTACACAATTTCTGCTCCCTAGGCTTAAGAAGCTACACTATGCAATCTCCAGGGAATAGGAAAACAACTTAGAAAGGAAAAGGACAACTTCCTTTTTTATTTAAGTCAGGGAATGGGTCACATACACGACTGGAGCATAAGTAATCACACACGTGCTACAAAGGTCGTAGCATTGAGATGCAAAGAAAATATACTGCAGTTCTGTCTCTATCAGCTATATTTTTCAGTTAGCACGTAATCAGTGAGTTGGAAGTTTATTGGTAACTCAATTATCACATTAATGGGTAGTATTTCTCCAAAATGCTCCACAAAAGTTAACTAGATTGCACTGTTGGTGGGATTTGCTAAAACTGATGCAGCTCTGCATAGAAACCAATCAGCTTCCAGGTTTTATTGTTAAAGCTTAATTGAATAAGCTGAAAAGATAAGTTCACCTTTTAACCAAAAATAATAAATGCACATTTTTTTCCAGGTAAAAAAATAAACGATTATTATTTTTTGTTTCTGGAGCCTCTAAAGCATTGCTGATCGGTGGTGCCATGCAAGTCTCCTGCAGACTGTCAGGCCCCATACACACGTCCGAGGAACTCGACGGGCAAAACTCATCGTTTTGCTCGTCGAGGTCTGTATAAAGCCGCCGAGGATCTCGGGGAGCCAACTTTCCTTGAACAACGAGGAAATAGAGAACATGCTCTCTATTTGGCTCGACGAGGAACTCGTCGGCTTCCTCGGCCGAAAGTGTACACACGGCCGGGTTTCTCGGCAGAATTCAGCTCCGATCGAGTTTTTGGCTGAATTCTGCCGAGAAACTCGGTCGTGTGTATGGGCCTCAGTGTATCTGTGTGCCTGTACATCCCATATGGGCAAGTAGATACAACCTGACAGGAAGAGAGAATGAACTGCCACAGTGCTCCGCCATGGTGGTTCATTGGAAACCACAAGCTGACAGCCACATCGGCTTCCGGACCTTGTAGTTTTACATTCACAGAATACTGTGAACGAGTGATGGTGGAGCCTCACTCAGCCATGTTTTTTTTATTGTGACAGTTAGAAGCGGATTGGCTACCATGCACAGCTGCACCAGATTTTGCATCACTGTGGGGGTATTTTACTAAAGGCAAATCCCCTTTGCACTACAAGTGCAAACTACAAGTGCAAAGTGCACTTAAAATTGCACTGAAAGTGCACTTGGAAGTGCAGTCGCTGTAGATCCGAGGGGGACATGCAAGGAAAATAAAAAACAGCATTTTAGCTTGCACATGATTGGGTAATAAAATCAGCAGAGCTTCCCCTCATTTCAGATCTACCCCTCAGATTTACAGCGACTGCATTTCCAAGTGCACTTTCCGTGCAATTTCAAGTGCACTTTGCCTTTCGTAAATAACCCGCTGTGTGTTGTTAACTCAGAGATACGATATGTAGTTTCCACCTAGAAACCAATTTTACTGTAATTATGCAAGATGCCATACATTCAAGTGTCAGATTGGTATGAAAATTATACCCCATTCTCTGAAGTCATATTGGGGAATTTAAAGCCCCGTACACACAATCGAAATTTCCGATGGAAAAAGTCCATCAGAGTAATTTCAATGAATTCCATCAGAGTTTAGATAGAGAACATGTTCTCTTATACTCCGATGGAATTCCGTCGAAATTCCAATGTGAGTTTGGTCGGACAAAGGTCTGATCGTGTGTACAGGGCTTTACTGTGTTTTGTTAGCTGACTACAGAAAGACTTCACCCCAAAAATGCCAAAATAAAGAATGACAAAGAAAACCTCACCTACTTTTCTGTAAAACTTTCCCTTATGTACAGATAATAAATACTCATACACTAGTTGGGTAAGCGAATCATAGAAAACAGCTCAATGCCTAGTACCAAGGATGTAGCTTTAAAAACTTGCTTACCGCCCACTGTACATATATACTGCGTGATCTGACACTTCCAGGTCTGGGGCGTGTGCTGCCGGTGACAGGCTCCTGCTGTGATCACACACAGCGGGATCCCAGCAGCGGGTACCGTGGACTCGATGTCTGCCTGCACCTACCAATTAGACAGTACACAGGCAGAATGGCAATCTTACCATCAAAATTAAATCCTCTGTAGGTCACACAGAGATTCACCCAGCGATAGTTGCAATAGGGAAATAGGCCAGCCCATTCACTTAAATATGCTAGTTAAAGGGAGTGTCAAAATATTTTATACTAAAAGGAAATAGTACCTTTGTCCTATATGGATAAAAAAGCAATTGGATCTGAGGCTAAAAGTGGACTTTAAATGGTACCATAATACTTGGGATACACTAGAGCTGGGTGATTTTTTCCCCTAAAAAAATCCAAGATTTAATTTTTTTTATAAAAAACTTGATTTACGATTCGAATCAAGTTTTATTTTTTTGATGCACACGCATCGGTCCTGAGGAGTTTTTAGGTGAGGCGCAGCTTCGGCCTAGTCCGCGGCATCTGGCCTCGTGGCCTAGCCTAAAAACTCCTGCCCGCAGCTCCTCAGGACCGACGTGGTGTCAGCGACGGTCCTGGGGAAAAAAGATTGAATCGATTTTTTGCACAGCCCTAGGATACACACATATAGATAAAACAAGATACATTTTATTGTGTTTTACAACAACATATTAAAACATGCAATTTCAAAACTCTGTTGAATCAGAAAAAAGGGGTACAACTGAGAGTAGTAGTAATACCAGTTCACCTGTAGCAATCATATCAGCATGCTCGACATGTTTTGTGGACAATACTCCACTTCCTCAGGAGATTTATTTGCATGCACATGATGTTTATAGGACAGAGGTCATATATATGTCCTGATAAACATCATATACATGCAAATAAAGCTCCTGAAGAAGCGGAGTATTGTCCGCCAAACATGTCGAGGAGGCAAATATGCTAGCTACAGGGTGAACTGGTATTACTACTATCTCTCAGGCCTCGTACACACGACCGAGTTTCTCGGCAAAAACCAGCAAGAAACTTGCTAGGGAGATATTTTTTGCGAGAAAGAAAACCGGTCGTGTGTTACATTTTCGTTGAGGAAACTGTCGAGAACTCGACGAGCCAAAAGAGAGCAAGTTCTCTATTTCCTCGACGGGACTGGAGAAAGAACTTGCCTTGTCGAGTTCCTCGCACGCCTAACAAGGAACTCGACGAGGAAAACGATGTGTTTCACCGTCGAGTTCCTCGGTCGTGTGTACGAGGCTTCAGATGTACCCCTTTTTTTCTGATTCGACAGAGTTTTAAATTGTGTGTTTTTAAATATGTTGTTGTAAAATGAATAACATTTATCTTGTTTTATCTATATGTGTGTATCCCAAGTATTATGGTACCCATTAAAGTCCACTTACCTTTTATATACACTTGCATATGCTACCATATTTCACCACCATAGTGTGTTTGCCGCACATCAAATTGCATGGCAAGCTTGCGTCTTCTACCGTGCTTGGGGTGCTATTAAAAAAAAAAATAATGTCACCCACAAGAGCGATGCGTGTTTGCAGCCCAGTTTGCTTTGTCGCACATATCAGAGACGCCAAGAGTTAATGGAACCTAAGGGAGTAGTGACAGCTTATGTGGCCTCTTCTAATGCTACTTCCTGCAGAAACAAAGGCTAACCCCTCACTTTGCTCTCCTAGCCATTGCTAGAAAGGTAAGGGTATTGACTGGATCCTGGCAGCTGATATGGGGCACCTGTCCAGTCTGTAAGCAGTGATAGCGTGCATGTTGGTGTTTTTTTTTTTTTTTTTTGCAGAGAGGGGTATTTGAAACTAGCACTTCTCCTATTCCTAGTACATTGTTTTTGGTCTGGCAGTGAGTGCAGGACTATCTCTATTCACTTTTATAGTAAATTAAGTTTATTATAAACCACAGAGAGCAGGTCAGCTCAATGTGCCATTTTTTGCAGTCCAAAACCACATTTTGTGTACCATGCATATGAGCCCTCAAGTTTGTACTCACACTTGTCAGTAACGGCTGTATTACTGCAGTTTTTTTAACACTGTAAGCTAGGTTAAGATGTGTGTTTAAACTCACTGCTCCTCTGAAGACGATCCGTGTTTCGGATCACCTTCAGAGGCACTTGACAGGTGGTGAGGATGCGACATTCAGCCTTCTCACCACCTATTTTAGGCTCATTTTGAAGTTTGCAGCACTTCCCCATTTGCTTGAACAGGTTGTGTTCTGCAGGCTTGCTGCCCACCAATGGCAATATGTTGGATAGGTTAGGGGAACCATAACGACTACTACATGTGAACACCACCAACCACTGCCATTGCAGCTCAAGGGGGAGAGTTGGGGGCGCTAAAAACGCATCTCAACCAGGGTTTTTTTTTTGCATTTTTGGCTGCTCCAACTGCATAGACAGTCCAAAATCAAGGTAATTCTATGGGAATAGTCCACATTATTGAAGTGCAGTCAAAAAATAGTAGAGCATGCTACATTTTTCTGCACTGCAAACATGCAAAAACGCATGCAAACGCATTACATAGAACCCAGGGAAAGAAAAAAGAAGGAAGTGACCTTACAGGACAAATGCAGATAGAAAAACATGTGCCAACTGGATGTAGATGCACAAATAAATACACATCAAATGCATGCATACATGCAAGGTAAAAATGTGCAGTAGATGTGCAATTTCTAGTGTGAGTGGGTTCTTACTCATTTCAAATGTCTGCAAAAGAAGAAGCCTGCATTGCCTTTCCTATCCAGTCAGATGTACCTTTATTATCCAAATGCAGTACTGCGAAAAAGAAAGGAAGAATCTGGGTGGCTGCTATGAACACCGTACAGTACACAGTTTATGTTAGTGACCTTTTTCATAAATGACTTGTACTCTTACATTCTTATTTTCAGCACACGGGATCCATGCTTGCAAGCACTGAAAGCCGGGTCTACCCAACTATGACTAGTCCTATGTAATGCAGTTCTTGGAAACGGTGCTTTTATAATGTCAACATTATTCATTGCACAATACACTGTCTCTGGAAAAGCTGCAGGAATACTCAAATGATGCTTACAACCTCTAATTGTGCGGAACTCTGTTAAACTAAAATAGGAGCAGTAGGAGCAGTGTGAGGGAGGAGAGGTTATTTTTAAATTCAGTTTACTATATTTTACACAGTTCTACAAATTATGGAAAGATGTCTAATCAGAATAAAACAGCGGAATGCACTCTCTGGGATAATAGATTCCACACCTGTGGTATGTATTTAGAGAAGAGGTTTACATAGAGCACAAACTATCTTCTTTTGAAACTGTCTCTTTGGCCTTCTACCAATAACTAGCCGGAAATTCAGCTGTCATCATCATTATTAATGCTTCATCTACTGTTTTTAAAGAGGAAAACAGTTTATGGAAAACACACCATTCAAAATGTTGAAATAGTTTTGTTTATATATATATATATAGATAGATAGATAGATAGATAGATAGATAGATAGATAGATAGATAGATAGATAGATAGATAGAAAGATAGATATACCCTGCTCAAAAAAATTAAAGGAACACTTTGAAAACACAAAAACATATCAGATCTCAATGGGGAAAAATATCTTGCTGGATATCTGGACCAGGGCATCTATGAGCTCCTGAATAGATGAGGTGCAACCTGGCGGGTTGGGTGGACTCAGGGCCTTTTGAAGGAATTTGGGGGCCCCAAGCAAATTGGACATGGAGGCCCCCCAACCCTCCCCGCACACAAAGCCTGTCAGATTTACATGCAACAGTGATGGTGGGGTTCAGACAGAGGCAGCGGTGGTGGTGTGTGTGTGGGGGGGGGGGGGTTAGACACACAGTTTAGACACAGGCAGGGTGGTATGGGGGTTTAGACACAGGCAGGGGTGGTAGGGGGTTATACAGAGGCAGGGGTGGTAGGGGGTTTAGACTCAGGCAGGGGTGGTATGGGGGTTAGACAAAGGCAGGGGCGGTAGGGAGGGGGTAAGACACAGCCAAGGGTGGTAGGGGTGTTAGACAGAGGCAGGTGTGCTAGGGGGGTTAGACAGAGGCAGGGTGGAAGGAGGGGGTTAGACACAGGCAGGGGTGGTAGGAGGGGGGTTAGACACAAGCAGGGGTGGTGGGGGGGAGTTTAGACACAGGCAGGGGTGGTATGGGGGTTTAGACACAGGCATGGGTGGTAGGGGGGTTAGACACAGCCAGGGGTGGTAGGTAGGTTTAGACTAGACTCAGGCAGGGGTGGTAGGGAGGGGGTTAGACACAGCCAGGGGTGGTAGGTAGGTTTAGACTAGACTCAGGCACGGGTGGTAGGGAGGGGGTTAGACACAGCCAGGGGTGGTAGGTAGGTTTAGACACAGGCAGGGGTGGTAGAGAGGGGGAATGGGAGTTAGACACAGGCAGGGGGGGTTAGACACAGGCAGGGGTTGTAGGGAGGGGGTTTGGGGGTTAGACACAGGCAGGGGCAGTAGGGAGGGGGTAAGACACAGGCAGGGGTGGTAGGGGGTTAGACACAGCCAGGGGTGGTAGGTAGGTTTAGACACAGGCAGGGGTGGTAGAGAGGGGGAATGGGAGTTAGACACAGGCAGGGGGGTTAGACACAGGCAGGGGTGGTAGGGAGGGGGTTTGGGGGTTAGACACAGGCAGGGGCAGTAGGGAGGGGGTAAGACACAGGCAGGGGTGGTAGGGGGTTAGACACAGCCAGGGGTTGTAGGTAGGTTTAGACTAGACTCAGGCAGGGGTGGTAGGGAGGGGGTTAGACACAGCCAGGGGTGGTAGGTAGGTTTAGACTCAGGCAGGGGTGGTATGGGGGTTAGACAAAGGCAGGGGTGGTAGGGAGGGGGTTAGACACAGCCAGGGGTGGTAGGTAGGTTTAGACACAGGCAGGGTGGTAGGGAGGGGGTATGGGAGTTGGACACAGGCAGGGATGGTATGGGACTTAGACAGAGGCAGGTGGAGATGGGATTAGGGCGCTGGCACTTACTTTCTCTCAGTGTCAGCAGTGATCCCTCTTTCATCATGGGGTCTCCACTCAGCAGAAAGCTCCTCCCCCTTCACACTGTTGGCCGTCAGCCTGAAAACTGACTTTCACTTGTCAGCAGCAAAGGGGGGAGTCGCGGAGAGGATGGGAGGGGGCGGCCAGCTGTGATCTGCTATTACAGGTAATAGCAGCGGCGCCAGGGCATCCACACAGTGAGGAGAGGGGGCGGAGCGGGGCGGGCGTGTGGAGCGGAGCGATCATGCGGGACCAGTGTTTTCTAGGCATCAATGTGCCGCCCTTCAGAACCTGCCGCCTGGGACCAATGGTCCTATTGGGTCCCGTCCCATGGACAGACTGCAGCACTTATAGCAAGCGGCTGCTGGGGGCCCCTGTCCAGTTCGGGCCCCCCAGCAGTTGCTTGCATTGCCTGTCCTGTTCCGACGGGCCTGGGTGGACTGACACATAATGTCCCAGAGGGGTTCATCCTCCAGGAACTGGCTGCATGCTCTTGCCACATGAGGCCGGGTATTGTTGTGTGCCAGGAGGAAGCCAGGACCCACTGTGCCAGCATAGGGTCTGACACTGGTCCATAGATTTCATCCTGATACCTAATTGCAGTCAGGGTGCCATTGTCTAGCCCATGGGTCTTCAAACTATGGCCCTCCAGTTGTTCAGGAACTACAATTCCCATCATGCCTAGTCATGTCTGTGAATGTCAGAGTTTTACAATGCCTCATGGGATGTGTAGTTCTGCAACAGCTGGAGGGCCGTAGTTTGAGGATCCCTGGTCTAGCCTGTAGAGGTCTGTGCATTCCTCCATGGATATGCCTCCCAGATCATCACTGACCCACCACCAAACCGGTCATGCTGAACGATGTTACAGGCAGCATAATGTTCTCTGCTGCTTCTCCAGACCCTGTCACGTGTGTCACTTGTGCTCAAAGTGAACCTGCTCTCATCTGTGAAAAGTACAGGGTGCCAGTGTGGGATCTGCCAATTCTGGTGTTCAATGGCAAATGCCACTCAAGCTCCACGGTACAGGGCAGTGAGCACAGGGCCCACTAGAGGACGTTGAGCCCTCAGGCCACCCTCTTAAAATCTGTTTCTAATTGTTTGGGAAGAGAAATTCATACCAGTGTCCTGCTGGAGGTAATTTTGCAGTGCTCATCCCGTTCCTCCTTGCACAAAGAAGCAGATACAAGTCCTGCTGATGGGTTAAGGACCTTCTAGGGCCCTGTCCAGCTCTCTTAGAGTAACTGCCTGTCTCCTGGAATATCCTACATACTCATGAGACTGTGCTGGAGACACAGTAAGCCTTCTGGCAATAACACATATTGATGTGCCATCCTGGAGGAGTTGGACTGCTGGTGCAACCTCTATACGATCCAGGTATCGCCTCATGCTACCAGTAGTGACACTGACCCTAGCCAAATGCAAAACTAGTGAAAAACAGTCAGAAAAGATGAGTAGGGAAAGAAATGTCAGTGGCCTCCACCTGTAAAACCATTCCTGTTTTGGAGGTTGCCCATCTAGTGTACCCGTTGATCATTTCATTAACACTAAAGCCTCGTACACACGACCGAGGAACTCGATGGGCGAAACACATCGTTTTCCTCGTCAAGTTCTTTGTTAGGCTGTCGAGGAACTCGACAAGGCAAGTTTCTCCATTCCCGTCGAGGAAAAATAAGACATGCTCTCTTTTTGGCTCGACGGGATCCTCTACAGTTTCCTCGTCGAAAAATGTACACACGATCGGTTTCCTCTGCAAAAAAAAAATCCCACCAAGTTTCTTGCTGGTTTTTGCCGAGAAACTTGGTCGTGTGTACGAGGCTTCAGCAGCTGAAAGTGATTAACAACCCCCTGTGCTACTTAACTGACCAGATCAATATCCCAGGAGTTTAATTGACTTGATGCTATACTCTGATTACTTCCCACCTTTCTGAGATGGGAATGAGGGACACCTATTAACAAAAGTATGCAGGCATAGGACACGCTCCCTGTCACATCCCCTAAATGGAGAATTCACCCCCTAAAAAATTGTTAAACCCACAAGTGTTTTTTTTTTTACCACTACTATTCCTTCATAGTTGCTTTTGACATTTACAAATGCAGCAATTTAGAAATTAGTTGAAGGTTTAGCACTGTAAAACACTTTTTGAAATATAAAAAGTGCACTTTATATACAACTATATAGATCAGACCAAAATGAGAGACACATGAGGAAGAAAGGAGGGACAGAAGTTCTTATGCCGCGTACACACGATCATTTTTCGGCATTAAAAAAAACAATGTTTTTTGGCATGTAGAAAAAACGAAGTTTTTCCAACTTCATCATTAAAACGACGTTGCCCACACACCATCGTTTTTTAAAAATGCTCTAGCAAAGCACGGTGACGTACACCACGTACGACAACACTATAAAGGGGAAGTTCCATGCGGATGACGCCACCCTTTGGGTGGCTTTAGCTGATTCTGTGTTAGTAAAAGACGATTCGCGCTTTACAGCGTGATGAATGTGCTTACTCCATTATGAACGGTAGTTTTACCAGAACGAGCGCTCCCGTCTCATAACTTGCTTCTGAGCATGCGCGGGTTTTTAACGTAATTTTAGCCCACACACGATCATTTTTTACAACCCGAAAAACAACATTGTTTAAATTGCCGTTAAAAAATGCAGCATGCTCGAAAAAAAAAATTTTCGTTTTTCAGAAGCCGAAAAATGATGTGAAGCCCACACACGATCATTTTAAATGAAATTTTTTTAAAACAATGTTTTTTTCAGGCCGAAAAATTATCGTGTGTACGCGGCATAAGTTCCAAATCAGGGACAGTAGGAAGCCATGCTACTCTAGCTTGAAGTTTGGCATTATACTATGCGATTTGCTTAACCACTTAAGGACCGCCTCTTGCACATTTACGTCGGCAGAATGGCACGGCTGGGCACAAGCACGTACAGGTACGTCCTCTTTAAGTGCCCAGCCGTGGGTCACGAGCGTAAACACAGCTTCCCCGTTATTCACTGTGGCGCCGTGATTGATCGTGTGTTCCCTTTTTATAGGGAAACACAATCGATGACGTCACACCTACAGCCACACCCCCCTACAGTAGGAAACAGACATGAGGTCACACATAACCCCTTCAGCACCCCCTTGTGGTTAACTCCCAAACTGCAATTGTCATTTTCACAGTAAACAATGCATTTTAAATGCATTTTTTGCTGTGAAAATGACAATGGTCCCAAAAAAAATGTGTCAAAATTGTCCAAAGTGTCCGCCATAATGTCGCAGTCACGAAAAAAATCGCTGATTGCTGCCATTAGTAGTAAAAAAAAAAATATTAATAAAAATGCAATAAAACTATCCCCTATTTTGTAAATGCTATAAATTTTGCGCAAACCAACCGATAAACGCTTATTGCAATTTTTTTTTCAAAAATAGGTAGAAGAATACGTATCAGCCTAAACTGAGGAAAAAAATAAAATTTTAAATATTTTTGGGGGATATTTATTATAGCAACAAGTTTAAAATATTGCATTTTTTCAAAATTGTTGCTATATTTTTGTTTATAGCGCAAAAAATAAAAACCAAAGAGGTGATCAAATACCACCAAAATAAAGCTCTATTTGTGGGAAAAAAGGACGCCAATTTTGTTTGGGAGCCACGTCTTATGACTGCGCAATTGTCAGTTAAAACGACGCAGTGCCGAATCGCAAAAAACTGTCCGGGTCCTTTAGCTGCCTAAAGGTCCGGGTCTTAAGTGGTTAACAAATACAACTTGTTAAGTCCATGTAAAATGGACAAATTTGAGGTTTATATTAACTGAAAATTCTCTCAAAGGATACAGCACGATGTCTGTGATTTTAATCCTATATAATAATGTTATTACATTTAAGTGGTGTCAGAAGGTGTTGCACTAGGCCTGGACACTCTCTACTTTTTCTTATTTTAGTATTGAAGATTTCCCTGGTCTGTTAAGAGCTGCAAGGCTAGGAAAGATCTATGGACATCAGAAGAATTGGATACAAATGTAATTCTCTCATACATTCCTCCAATAACTTGATAGCTGACAGTGTGTCTATTTTTGTTACTGATTATAATCAGATTATTGTCAAGTTTATGCTATCTTCATTGTGATTTTTTTAATGACCAAAAAACTCAAATGATGCAATCATGGCCACAAATAATGAAAAAAGTGGGCACAATATGGGGCCACTTTCTTGAGACTGTGGCCTCCCCATCCCAGGTTAATAGTATAGGGCCAGATTTACGTAGATGAGCGGCGGCGTAACGTATCGTAGATACGTTACACCGCCGCAATTTTTCAGCGCAAGTGCCTGATTCACCAAGCACCTGCGATGAAAACTACGCGGGCGGCCTCCGGCGCAAGGCGGGCCAATTCAAATGGGCGTGTGCCATTTAAATTAGGTGCGCTCCCGCGCCGGACCTACTGCGCATGCTCCGTTTCCTAACTCCCGCCGTGCTTTGCGCGCCGTGACGTCTTTTTTCCGAACGGCGACGCGCGTAGCGTACTTCCGTATTCCCGGACGTGTTTTACGCAAGCAACGTTAAATTTTAAATTTCGACGCGGGAACGACGGCCATACTTAGACAGCAATACGATTGTTGACTAAAGTTAGGGCAGGTCAAACGACGACTAACTTTGCGACGGGAAACTAGACTAGCAGCGACGTAGCGAACGCGAAAATCCGTCGGGGATCCGCCGTAACTGCTAATTTGCATACCCGACGCTGGTTTACGACGCAAACTCCACCCAGCGGCGGCCGCGGTATTGCATCCTAAGATCCGACAGTGTAAAACAATTACACCTGTCGGATCTTATGGATATCTATGCGTAACTGATTCTATGAATCAGTCGCATAGATAGAAACAGAGATACGACGGTGTATCAGGAGAAACGCCGTCGTATCTCTTTGGTGAATCTGGCCCAGTGTTCTCTGACAGTGGGTAAGACACCCCACCATCAGGATACAAAAGCACAGCGGGAGTGATTTCCCATCCACATGCAATGTGTGGATGGTGGATCAAGGCATTTTTTTTCCATTGAACCCACTGGTTGAACTAAGAAAAAAAAAAAAGATTTTTGTATGGCCAGCTTAACAATTGATAGTAGAAATGAATCATCAAAAACCACATTTTATATATTTTTTAAAAGTTCTTCTCGATGTATCTCATTTACCTCATCGTCTTTATACCAGGAGAGGCTTTCTGCAGTTAGAATAAACCAGTAGTCTTTGGATCCTCCTTTCATAAGACTGATATTGCTAATAGTCAACCAACCCTTCCGAATAACCTGCGCAGAAAAAGTACATGAGCATGTCAAATTTTCAGTTTGCATGTCTAAGTATAAATCTTACATACCTGAGTAACTTTAAAGGGGTTGTAAAGGTAAAAAAATTTCCCCTAAATAGCTTCCATTACCTTAGTGCAGTCCTCCTTCACTTAACTCATCCTTCGATTTTACTTTTAAATGTCCTTATTTCTTCTGAGAAACCCTCACTTCCTGTTCTTCTGTCTGTAACTCCACACAGTAATGCAAGGCTTTCTCCCTGGTGTGGAGTGTAGTGCCCGCCCCCTCCCTTGGACTACAGGAGAGTCAGGACGCCCACTAACACACAGCTCCTTTCTATATCTGCAACATAGAGAGCATCCTGACTCTCCTGTAGTCCAAGGGAGGGGGCGAGCACAACACTCCACACCAGGTAGAAAGCCTTGCATTACTGTGTGGAGTTACAGACAGAAGAACAGGAAGTGAGGATTTCTCAGAAGAAATGAGGACATTTAAAAGCAAAATGGAAGGATGAGGTAAGTGAAGGAGGACTGCACTAAGATAAAGGAAGCTATTTAGGAAAAAAAAATTGTACCTTTACAACCCCTCAAGAAGGTACAAATAAGCACACACGGTTGCCTGCACATAGGCCATAACATTAGTATGCTCAAATATTGCATACTACACCTACAAAAATATTTCTTATTCTGTAATTGAATCTATACAACAGGGAGAATGTTGTCATTTGTTTAAAGTCTGCAGTTTCCCGTGTCTCAACTTTACCTCTAGCCTGCTTAATGGACTATGTGTAAAAACAAAAAATAGAGAGCAACAAAAAAAGTGTCCAATATATATTGTAGTAGCGCTTTTGTTCGTGTTGAAATTAAAAAAAATTCTTTATGTCATAATCTTCATAAAGGAAGTAAATAGAAAGTCAGATGAGAGAGACGTGCTCAGAGAGATGTAGATCATTAGTGACAGCGATGTAAAAGTCTTCTTTACACTCCACCCTTCACCCATATATCACCTCGTGAACACAGGAAACCCCTCTCGGGGATGCACTTACCACAAGGATAAGTATAAATTGCCTTGAAATCCAAGCAAACTTCCTTCTCCCTTTTGAACCTCCTTAGACCGTCATACAGGGCACATAAATAGATGGGATCCAATGGGCTCATGTAAACAACAACAGAATGCAGACCATAGCGTAATATTGTCTTAAATTTTATTGTTCCACAAGTGCCCCCCTCTCAATATATACGTTTTCCAACAGATGTAATACCGTTCGGGTCAGCCGTCTGTATGGATACAGGACTTCCGGGTACCGCTCTGTGAAACGCAAACATCACTTCCTGGTTCAGCATGGAGACCACGACCCTGACGCGTTTCGTCACTTCCGGACTTCGTCTGAGGGCCCTCAACACGAACAAAAGCGATACTTCAATATATATTGGACACTTTTTTGTTGCTCTCTACTTATTGTTTTTACACATAGCTTTTTTTAACTTCAGTGGCTGCTAATTATTTGTGATCTATGGTATTTCCCTTTATCACATTGATTTAATCATTTGTATCTGGTTCCTCACACATATCTTAATCCCCTGAGCTGTGCTAAGAGAAGAGGGCAAGCCTAGCATTTTTTACACTGCTTAAAGGACTGCTAATAAAACAGATCATACTAGGGAGACAGAATGACCCTGTGCTTTCTGCATCCTGTAAGCCTCCAAAACAAAACAAAAAAGATAACAGAACTGTATAAAGCAGTACAGCCTTACTGGCTTACAGTATTCTCAGTCTGATTTCTTGTGAAGAGGATTATGGAAACTATAAGGATAATCTGATGCCCATCCAACACAAACTCAGATGCCTTTTATTTAAAAAATAAATTAGTAATGGCTTTTAGTATGCTTACAACCCCTGTAATTCTGGACAGCCAGCTGCAACAGTTTTCTAAACATCTGCATCAAACTTTGCATAGAGCGCGTACACGCGATCGGAATTTCCGTTGGGATAAACTCAGACGGATTTTTCTGAGGGAATTCCGTTCAAGCTGTCTTGCATACACACTGTCACACCAAATCCTGACTGTCCAAAACGCAGTGATGTACAACACTACGACGAGCTGAGAAAAATTAAGTTCAATGCTTCCGAGCATGCGTCGACTTGATTCTGAGCATGTGTGTTTCTTTCTCAGCAGAGTTCCATACAGAAGAACGGAATTTCCGATAGAAATTTTTTTGTTCTCTTTCTAAGTCCGTCGGAATTTCCGATGGAAAAACTCAGATGGGGCACACACAGTCGGAATATCCGATGAAAAAATTCCATCGGACTTTTTCCATTGGAAATTCCGATCGTGTGTACAAGGCATAAGAAGTGGAAATGGTCAGGGGTGAGTTTTGTCATAGCACAATGCTTCTTTTAAAGTAGAACTTTAGTCAGAAAATTAGGTCCTGCTAGATCACTTCAGGCTGGTCCCATTTGAGGTATAGCTATGTAAAACATTAAAGTGGAGTTCCAGGCTTTTTATGTTTATTAAAAGTCAGCAGCTACAAAAAGTGTAGCTGCTGACTTTTATTAAAGAGACACCCACCTGTTCCACGGTCCAGTGATGCAATTGCCCGGAGCGTCGCTCCTCTCCCCCTCCTCTCCACCGGCGCCTCCATTGCCACTCTGGGCACCCGGCCGTGACAGCTTTCGGCTTCACAGTCGGCACGCACTGCCCATGCGCGAGTTGCGCTGTGCCATTGGAGTGGACAGGCGATCTTCTGGGACCTGTCACGTGTCCCAGGAGATCGCCTAGAGGGCGGGGCCGTCTAGGTGGAGAGGAGGAGTCGCCTAGGCGGCCCGTAGGCAGAAGGAGAGAGTGGGACAGGAAGTCCCACTCCTAACAAAGCCCCCACTCACCCCCCAAAAAAATTACATGCCAAATGTGGCATATAAGGGGGCGAGGAGTGCTTAAAGCGGAGGTTCCCCTTTTGGGTGCCTATACTGTTTAAAATCCAGTAATACACTGTCTCACCCTGCTCTGTACATGCTCATTTGCTCTCCATTTCTGGCATTGTGCCAAAAATCAAAGCCGCAATCTGTTGACAGTCTAAAGATTTACTGCTACTCGGGGGCTCAGGGGTTCAGCAAAATGGCAGCCTCCAGCAAACAGAAACAGGAGCAATGCTGGAGGCAATTTTCTTATTTTGGTAGCATAATTAGTAATGTGAAATGTATGTTCCTTGCCAAAGAACAGTATTTTTTATCAAGTTGGTATGGGTAAAGTTCTGCTTTAAAAGGAGGCAGAAGGGGAAGTTTATGACTCAAGCTGGGATCACACAGATAATCTGTGTCATTAAATCTGTCACTGCTCCTGTTTTGTAATGCCAACTGTATGACAAAGTTGTTATTTGTTTTTAAATGAAAGTTTCCCAGTCTTTAATCACTTCAGCTCCGGAAGGTTTACCCCCCTTCATGTCCAGGCCATTTTTTGCGATACGGCACTGCATTTCTTTAACTGAAAATTGTGCGGCCGTGCAACATTGTACCCAAATAAAATTTACAGTATAAGTAAAAAAGGCTGACAATTTTGATAAAAAAAAAAAAAAAAAAATATTATATATATATATATATATATATATATATATACACACACACACATATATATATATATATATATATACACACACATATATACATATATATATATATATATATATTTAATTTTTTTACTTTCTGCTATTAAACACACACAATAAAAGAATCAAATGTATTCATTAATTTAGACCAATGTGTATTCTGCTACATATTTATGGTAAAAATGGGATAGATTTATGGAATTTTTATTTGTACTAGTAGTGACGGCGATCAGCAGATTTTTAGCGGGACTGTGACATTGCGGCGGACAAATCGGACACTTTTTGGGGACCAGTGATACCAATACAGTGATCAGTGCTAAAAAATGCACTGTCACTGTACTAATGACACTGGCAAATAAGGGGTTAACATCAGGGGTGATCAAAGGGTTAAATGTGCTGTGAGAATACAGAGATCTGTGCTCCTGCTTGGCAGAAACTCAAGATCTCTTGCTCCCCTACTAGCAGAATGGTGATCTGCCTTGTTTACAGACAGACCGCTGTTTTGCCTCTCTCGTCAACAAACAGCAGGTCCCGGCGGACATTGGGTCCGCTAGACCCGCTGATTGGCTGCTGTGTCCAGAGGGAGCTGGTCGCTGGCGGGATGCGTGCCTGCCTCAGACCCGGTAGTGCAAGATCATGTACCTAGCCCACTTTGCCCTTGTACAGTCCCTGACAAAAGTCTTGTCGCGTGTGTACAAATTGACCTGAAGTGCCGCTAAAATATATTTCTAATCAAGATTTTGTTACAAGAAATGGGTCATTTTAATCCCAACAGCTTTTGTAATAATGTTTCAGTGCAAAACAAAAACTGACAAAAAGTATTCTAATAGTCACAGCTTGGTAAAGCCCATTAAGTCAATTTTTGCCAAGACATAAGTGTTGTTGCCTTGTCATATGAGCTTCACCACTAATAATGGATCAATTAGGTCTCAGGTGTGTATAAAAAGAACCCCAGTACAGTAGACCTTCTCAACTGCAACTAGACCTCTGCAAACATGCCTAAGATTCATCCGGAGACTAAAGTGTTGATTATCAAGAGGCTGAAGACCAGATCCACTGCTGATGTGGCAGACACCTTCAATGTGTCTCAGCGTCAAGTTAAGAGGATAAAAAAAAGATTTGAAGAGACTGGAGACGTTTTGGACAAGGCCAGGTCAGGCCGATCCCGCAAGACAACTGCTCGAGAGGACCGTTTGTTGGCTCCAAAATCCAAGGCCTGCCCATTTTCCACTGCAGCAGAGCTCCACGAGACCTGGTCACCTGAAGTCCCTGTGTCAACCAGAACAGTTTGTCAGATTCTGTCTCGAAATGGCCTCCATGGTCGAATCAGTGCCCATAAGCCAGCACTAAACAAAAGACAATTGAAAAACCGTGTGGCATTTGCCAAGGGCCACAGCCTGCTAAAAGGATGGACTCTGGAAAAGTGGAAGAAGGTGGATTTTTCAGATGAATCTTCTGTTGAATTACACCACAGTCGCCGCAAATATTGCAGGAGACCTACTGGAACCCGCATGGAGCCGAGATTTACCTAGAAAACAGTAAAATTTGGTGGAGGCAAAATCATGGTCTGGGGTTACATCCAGCATGGGGGGGTGCAAGGGATCTGCAAGGTGGAAGGCAACATCAATAGTCTCAAATACCAAGAAATCTTAGCTACCTCTTATATTCCCAACCATAAAAAAGGCCAAATTTTGCAGCAGGATGGTGCTCCATCGCATTCTTCCATCTCCACATCAAAGTTCCTTAAGGCAAAGAATATCAAGATGCTCCAGGATTGGCCAGCCCAGTCACCAGACATTAGTAGAAAAAATACTGCGCTCATCCAACAAAATTTGTTATATTACACTAAAAACAGAAATGGATGCAAATATAAGCTGCGCTATAAAAAGTGACAATATGGACATCCCTCTCCTATATGACAAATGTTAATATTCAAAAACAAATAGTGAAAAATTAGAAAATAGAGCTATACAATAGCCCAGTGGTGGGTGTACCCACCACTGGGCTATTTTATAGCTCTATTTTCAATTTTTTTCACTATTTGTTTTTGAATATTAAAAATTTTCATATAGGAGAGGGATGTCCATATTGTCACTTTTTATAGCGCAGCTTTTTTTTGCATCCAGTCACCAGACATGAACATCATTGAGCATATGTGGTGTAGGATGAAAGAGGAAGCATGGATGCTGTCCTTCAAGCTCATGGAAGTCATACAAGATATTCAATTTGGATCTCACAGCACCACTACCGTATTTTCCGGCATATAAGACGACTTTTTACAGTGGAATTTCACAGCCAAAAACTGGGGGTCGTCTTATACGCCGGGTATAGCAGCTACTCACTCGATTTCAGCCAGCCAGGCGCTCTGTAAGTCTGTTCTGTATTATGCGCCGCTCAGCCAATCCCGATGCACTCTGTTGATGACAGAGCATGCTAAGCCTGCTTGGATTGGAGTAATAACCTCTGCCAATCCGAGCAGGCTTAGCATGCTCTGTCATCAACACAGTGCATCAGGATTGGCTGAGCGGCGCATATACAGACTACATACAGCACCCGGTGGCGGCGGCATTTTCGTTTTGAAAAGGCATTCCAAACAGCCTTACAAAGCACCCAGCGACGGGGGGTCGTCTAATACGGTGAGTAGACCATAAAACCACAGTTTTTTGCAGTGTATTAGGGGGTCGTCTTATATGCCGAGTCGTCTTATACGCCGGCAAATACGGTACCTAATTTGCTGACATATTTTTGGATTTTCAGTAAAGTTGTTCAATTTCTGTATAGGCGACAAAACTTTGTCTTCCCAAAATTTGACCCTTCTGTCTTGATTAAATGATAAATCTTTTTTTAGTGAAACTAATTTAGTTCAGTGCATTAAACATCATTTGGGAGGACTTTAGCTTTTCATATGAGCTATTTCTAACACCAATTGATTAATTAAAAGTCAGGTTAATAGCAGGAGTTTCTACAAAATAGAGAAGCGACAAGACTTTTGTCAGGGACTGTAGTGCAAAGTGTATCAACCCACTATGTGTATTTATTGCTATTTTAGAATATGTCATCATCACAATGATAAGTATGCATATCATCTTTTTCACCATGGTCCTGATGAAGCATGGGAGCATGTGAAACACTTTGATCATTTTGTAGAGTAAATAATAAATACTCGATTTGTGGAATACATATGCTAAATCTGTCATGTACACCATATGGATTTTGTCAATAGGACAATGTATTTCAATATGTAAAGTGTCTTACTCTATAGGTAAATTTAGCTATTTTTGCAATCTTGGCTTTATTATTGCGTTCCAAGGTGCTGTAGTTTAAAGTCTTGCGTGTAACTTTTGAAGTATCTGTAAATGAGGGATGAGAACATCTTTGGACATGATATACTGTAATTGTTAATGGCACCTTTTTAATATTTCTACTTGAAAACATTGGAAATACAGAAAAAAAAGAGATTGTCCTACTCCTGCTTGCATTCACACCAATGAATATAATGCATGATGATTTGGTGAATTCAGGAGCAAGCGTGGCCTCGGCAGTGGGACAGAGAAATGATCCAAAGCGTGGCCTCGGCAGTGGGACAGAGAAATTATCCAAAGCGTGGCCTTGGCAGTGGGACAGAGAAATGATCCAAAGCGTGGCCTTGGCAGTGGGACAGAGAAATGATCCAAAGCGTGGCCTTGGCAGTGGGACAGAGAAATGATCCAAAGCGTGGCCTCGGCAGTGGGACAGAGAAATGATTCAAAGCGTGGCCTCGGCAGTGGGACAGAGAAATGATCCAAAGCGTGGCCTTGGCAGTGGGACAGAGAAATGATCCAAAGCGTGGCCTCGGCAGTGGGACAGAGAAATGATCCAAAGCGTGGCCTTGGCAGTGGAACAGAGAAATGATCCAAAGCGTGGCCTTGGCAGTGGGACAGAGAAATGATCCAAAGAGCTGACATATTTTCTGAGGTACAAGAACCCAGCAGGTATTTCAATTCTCTTGCACAGGGTTATTAACAAACCAGTTTTGATTGGAGGACTGGAGATCTACTACATGACAAATCTGATTGCACTATATGTACATGGACAACTGAAATAGGAGGCAAAATGCAAATAAGGACAACTGCTCTATTAGAATGATCCTATCCACAGATAAACATCAACATAGCTTTTGTTTTGTCCCCGCCAGCCTTATAGCCTGTGATAGTTAGCCACCAGGCAGTTTTGGATATTGCTGGCATGAATCAGAACAGATCAGGAAGAAGGGAAACATGTGTAGCAGTAACATGGATAGGAGATAATATTGTAGCTGTCAGCAGGGTACAGTTGACAGGATGAATGAAGGATGACACGGTTCCTTCCCGCTGGGCTGTACAGGACTCACTTGGGCTGCACACTGTCCTCGCCACAATTCCTGCAGTCTCTACATTAATAGAGTAATAGAAGGAAGTGACTTTGAAAGATTACTTAAGCTTGTAAAAACACCCATCTCCCTCCCTTTCCCTGAAGAACAGGTCAACAGGAAGATATAATTTTCTAAAAATGCTTTTGCTATTGTTAAAATAACATAGTTGTGTTACTTTTATCACGGAGCATCTATGGTCACATCAGCAAGCAACTTACACTATATTCTGTTTTTTCACATACAACATCTCTAGTAGGTCAAATACACCTAAGGATCAACACATCTACTGATAGTTTGTAGTAAAACACAAGGGTTTTGCAAAGCAATCTTATAACAGCTCACTAAAAGGAAAAAATGCTATACTAGTAGGGTAAATGTGGCATTCAATGGCTTTAGTACATAGCTTTAAAAAAATCTTCACATACTTTGCTTAGATTACTTCTTTACAAGCAATATAAGCAAAGTAGTTGTGTTGCCTACATATTATAACCTAAATTGGAAATTCAGATAATATTTTACAGACCAATTATAACACCACAACAAGTGAACAAATGCTCATTAAAAGCTTAACTCTGGCCAAATATCAAATAATGCCAATTAATGCAGTTCATAACATGTTTTTTAAAGCGGTTGTATAGTCCTAAAAAAATTGCACGCGGGAGCAGGGCTGTGGAGTCGGAGTCGGAGTCGAGGAGTCGGAGTCGGGGGAAATTTTGGGTACCTGGAGTCGGAGTCGGCAAACAATGCACCGACCCCGACTCCTACTAAATTTAGATTGGAATAAAAAAAAAAAGCAAGTTTAAATGTCCCAATTCACAAAAAGTTATAATTAATGACTTCTCTACTGTAAGAATAAAGACCAATGCATGCAGTGCCTCACGTAACCGCAAAACGAACACGTTAAGTGACCGTGAAGAAGCACGCTTTTCATGTGCTTCACTATATGGCACGCAACGCACAATTACGAGCTGCAATACTTAGGCCCCGTACAGACGACCGAACATGTCTGCTGAAACTGGTCCGCGGACCAGTTTCAGCAGACATGTTCGGTCGTGTGTAGGCCCGAGCGGGCAGGATTCCAGCAAACATTTGCCCGCCGGGCCTTTTCTCAGCGGGCAAATATTTCCGGGCTTGTTTTAAAACAGCCCGCTGGAATCCTGTCCCCTCGGACATGTTCGGTCGTCTGTACAGACCTACCGTACATGTCCGAGCGCCCGCCATCCCTCGCATGCGTCGAATGACTTTGACGCATGCGTCAAAGCATTTCACTGGCAGGCCCGCCCACGTCGCTGCGTCATCGTCGCGGCGACGGTGCGGACACGCCCCGCGTATTGTTTATGCGCGGATTTCTGTATGATGGTGAGTACAGCCACCATACAGAAATCCCCGGGCAGACATGTACGGTGAAAACGGTCCGACGGACCGGTTTCATCGTACATGTTTGCTCGTCAGTACCCGGTATACTTTCCATAGTGTTGCGTTCTGCTTTTACAGGGAACGCAGCGTTCATGTGTAACCTAGCCTCTCACTGATAAGGGATTAAATAAATATGTTTTTTGCAGGACTAGAGAGTGAGACACTTGTATAAGTGAAGGGAATGGAGGGCCAATAGTTCAAGACTGAAGCTGTAAACCATTGGAAAAACTGCTGTCATTTAGCTAAGGCTATAAAAACTTGTAAACTTCGATTGTTAGCTTAAACTTTAAACATGACTATGGGATTCTCCTAGGAAAATCATGTTTTAGAATAAAAAACGTTGTTTTCATTGCGTTTGTCTTTTGCTTAAACTGTGCAATACAGTAGACTGTTGGCTTCCCAGCCAGTAGTCCTGTGGTAGGTTGCGTTTCTTTCCCTCAAGGAATGTATAAAATACATTTGCATATTAATACAGAGGAGTCGGAGTCGGGGAGTCGGAGTCGGAGTCGGAAGTACATAAAACTGAGGAGTCGGAGTCGGAGTCGGAACATTTATCTACCGACTCCACAGCCCTGCGCGGGAGACTTCTTTCCGGCAAGGTCCGCCGGGCCTTCAGCCGAGAATCCCCTGTGTGCATGCGCCGCTGCAGTCAACGGCTCCTTGCGAAGGGGAATATCTTCTAAACCGTAAAGGTTTAGGAGATACTTTTTTTACCTACAGGTAAGCCTTATTATAGGCTTACCTGTAGGTAAAAGTAAAAAAATTCCCTATACAACCGCATTAAATGTAACTAGTAACTACTGTAACTACTTACATTTGGCATAGTATTAGTCTCTTGAATTCCTATGTACAGTAACACTCAGTGTCCTTGTTCTGACCCTCCCTCTCCTAGTCTGTCAGGTGTGCTACATACATATGGATTGGCAAGGAATCTGCTGTTAGCTGGAAAGAGCATTGACAAGCTCATCTCTTTCAATATCTAATTGTATGTGTGTGTGTGTGCACATGTGCAAACAACCTGGCCTTGCTGTATCATAGGGCTGCATTAAAGTAGAACTAAAAGCAGTCAGTCATTGGCTCTCTGCTCTGTCCCTCCGCCCTATAGGCTCACTATGCAAGCCGCTTAGGGCCCCGCAAAACTGCGGAGGGCCCCCCAAATTACTAGAGGCCCCGCCTGGTGAGAAGTCATTTTTGGCCCCTCACCCCGCTTCTCAACTCGCTGGTTGCATGGGAGAAGAGGTAAGAAGTCAGCACCCCCCGCTTCTCACTTTAATGTAAGATGTCATTTCCGACAGCAGAACACCCCCCCCCCCCCGCTTCTCAACTTTAATCTGTGACATGTAATTTTAGTTAGGGCCCCAGGGAGGTCAGGATCGGCACTGGGAGCACCGGACTGTGAACGTGACAGGAACAGCTTGCTCAGGCTCTCAGCAGCTTGCTGGTCAAGCATCTGGGTGGATCCCGACATTAAATTCGGGATTTCCCCAAAGTTTGGTGCAGCTGAGTGACATCAGCCCACTGTTGGCAGAATCTGGGTCACAGGAGTGCAGAACAAAGTGTGCTCCTGTGATCCCCAGGAGAAGTAGGGCCAAAAGAACTTTGGGCCAGATTCACGTAGAAGTGCGGCGGCATAACGTATCGTAGTACACCGCCGCAAGTTTTCATCGCAAGTGCCTGATTCACAAAGCACTTGCAATGAAAACCTACGCCGGCGGCATCCGGCGTAAGCCCGCGTAATTCAAAGGGGCGTGTGCCATTTAAATTAGGCGCGCTCCCGCGCCGGACCTACTGCACATGCTCACTTTTGAATTTGCCGCCGTGCTTTGCGCGAAGTGACGCAATTTTTTCGAACGGCGACGTGCGTAGCGTACTTTCGTATTCCCGGACGTCTTACGCAAGAATTTTTTTTTTTTAATTTTGACGCGGGAACGACGGCCATACTTTAACATGGGCTGTGTAAAGTTAGGGCAGCTTAAACAACGACTAACTTTGCGATGGGAAACTAGACTAGCAGCGACTTAGCGAACGCGGAAAACCGTGGTGGATCGCCGTAAGTACTAATTTGCATATCCGACGCTGGTTTACGACGCGAACTCCCCCCAGCGGCGGCCGCGGTATTGCATCCTAAGATCCGACAGTGTAAAACAATTACACCTGTCGGATCTTAGGGCAAACTATGCGTAACTGATTCTATGAATCAGTCGCATAGTTAGGAAGCCCCTAAAACAGAGATACGACGGCGTATCAGGAGATACGCCGTCGTATCTCTTTTGTGAATCTGGCCCTTTGGCCCTACTTCTCCTTTAACGTTGGTCAATGAGAAAATTATGTTATAAGTTCAACAACCCTGTGGAAATGATGTAGTAGTTATAAACACACATAACTGAGTAAAAAAAAAAAAAAAAAAAAGAAGTCTGTAGATAAAAAAAAGAAACAAAAATCTATTGGTGTTCCAGTGTCACAATGAAAGTGTATCTCACCACACAGAATACACGATTGAGGGCAGCTCGTGGGAGGTCTTCAGATTCCAGCGTCTTCATCGAAGTGCTACACAAAAATATAAGCATCCCACTAATTAGTACTTAAACACGCAAAACGAACTCACGACTTTAGAAAAATACCACAGACAGAATACTGATGTCTAGAGCAATTTAGCACAGAAGTGAATAATAAAAAAGTACAGGGTCAGGAATGTTACTGGAAGGCTGTTCTGATTGCTTTTTTTTTTTAAAACGAAAAGCAATAAATCTTATTTAGATCTGCAGTTTACAATAACAAAGAAAGACCTCACTTTTATGAAAACCCAAATACGTGCACATTACAAACTTCAAAAATTTCCTTTTTCCTTGCTGGAGAAGGTGGCTTTGCTCTGGAGCCGGAGCTTACAGTGATGTTTGCCACTGGAGCACTCGTTTTTTTTTTTGCCATTCTAAGATTGAAAATTGCACATGTAATACAGAAGACAGAAATATTCCTTGCCAGATACAACCTCAGTCTCATTTTTTTTCACCAGACCCTAATTCATTTATAAATATGGAAACATCGCTTATTCCAACAGTCATATGCTGGGTCAGCAAAAGTATATGGAATTACCCTGACTAGCATATTATCTGTTCATTTTACTTAGACCTACTTAGACATTTAACCACTTAACCCCTGGACCATATTGCTGGTCAAAGACCAGAGCACTTTTTGCGATTCGGCACTGCGTCGCTTTAACTGACAATGGCGCAATCGTGCGACGTGGCTCCCAAACATATTTGGCGTCCTTTTTTCCCCACAAATAGAGCTTTCTTTTGGTGGTATTTGATCACCTCTGCGTTTTTTAGTTTTTTTGCTATAAACAAAAATAGAGCGACAATTTTGAAAAAAATGAATATTTTTTACTTTTTGCTATAATAAATATCCCCCAAAAATATATAAAAAAAATATAGTTTTCCTCAGTTTAGGCCGATACGTATTCTTCTACATATTTTTTCGGGAAAAAAAAATCACAATAAACATTTATTGATTGGTTTGCACAAAAGTTATAGCGTTTACAAAATAGGGGTAGTTTTATGGCATTTTTATTAATATTTTTTTTACTAGTAATGGCGGCGATCAGCAATTTTTTTTTCGGTACTGCGACATTATGGCGGACACTTCGGACACTTTTGACACATTTTTTGGGACCATTGGCATTTTTATAGCGATCAGTGCTATAAAAATGCATTGGATTACTATAAAAATGCCACTGGCAGGGAAGGGGTTAACACTAGGGGGTGGGGAAGGGGTTAAGTATGTTCCCTGGGTGTGTTCTAACTGTAGGGGGGGTGGTCTCACTAGGGGAAATGACTGATCGCTGTTCATTCATTGTATGAACAGACGGTCAGGCATTTCTCCCCTGACAGGACCGGGAGCTGTGTGTTTACACACACAGCTCCCGGTCCTCGCTCTGTAACGAGCAATCGCGGGTGCCCGGCGGCGATCGCGCCCGCCGGGCACGCGCATGGGAGTCAGGGACGAGTGGGGGGTGCGCACGTGCCCCTAGTGGCCACTTAGAAAGCCGACGTTATAGTATGGGCTCTCGCCCAGGGGAGCCGACCTGCCACCGTAGAACTGCGGCGGCTGGTCGGCAAATAGTTAAAGTATGCCCATTTTTAGTTCTACTTCTTACTACTGGGTAGTCTGTGGGGGAGATTTACTAAAACTGGGGCACTCAGAATTTGGTGCAGCTGTGCATAGTAACCAATCAGCTTCTAATTTCAGTTCAATTAAAGTAATTGCAAAGCTTCGTGCAAAAAAACATGAGGGTTTACAACCTAAACTGGAAGCTGATTGGTTACTATGCACAGCTGCACCAGATTCTGTTTTTCCTGTACTTTTAAGTATTCACAGATAAACATATAAAGGATTTAGAAACGTTTTAAAAGTGAAGATACTTTAGATACTAAAAGAATTATGGGTGACATATGTCTATATAGCGAAGACTTCCTGTCCAGAAATTCCCACAGAGGAAAACTGACAACTGCTGCTTTAGCTTAAAATGTTTGATGAAGCAATACCCTGTTTATGTAAGGCGCTTTTAGACACATATTTTTTGCATACTTTTGCTTACATGCAGTATTTGTGAAAGTTATTAATAGCACTTTACATTAAACATTTTATATTGACACCACCTAATCTTAGAAGCAGCCACATTCCCTTTACTACAAGGCATTCTAATACAGGCACAGTAGGTTTTCCTACAGGACAAGCATGAATTCTAGTTAAAATGATAGTTCACCTTTACAAAAAAAACTGCCTATGCAGGGAAGGGATGTTTGTAGATTAAAACAAACTGTTCAGCTCTGACTAAGGCCCCTTTCATCCTGGGGTGGAGGTGCTGTGGCGGTAAAGCAGCGCTTTACCGCAAATTTTGCGGCACTATTCGGCCCTCAGGCTTTCACACTGATGAAACAGCAGCAGCTGTTTAGGGTTGGTTTGAAGGCACTATTGTAGCGCAATAGAGCCTGCAAACCGCTCCAGTGTGAAAGGGGTCTAAAGATGAATAATACCTTTGCTATAGGTGTAGACTATTCACAAACCTCATGAAGCCTGACTGGAATACTCCCAGGACATTGCCAAGTGAGGCCTAGTCATTACTGCTCACCTCCACCATCACAAAAGTGAGCTCTTTCTCTGATTCATGTGAGGACAAGCTCTCTCTACACTGACACAGAAGCTCTGAGTTCAGCGTTTGAGAGATCACTGCTGTGATGGTGGAGGTGAGCAGTAATGGCTAGGCCTCATTTAGCAATGTCCTGTGAGTACTTAGCAATGTCCTGGGAGCATTCCAGTCAGGCTTCAGCCTTCAAAAGGTATGTAAATGGCCTACAGCCCTACACCATCATCTTAAGTCAGAGCTGGCATTTTGTATTTATCTACAGATGTCCTTTATCTGCATAGGCAGTTTTGTGGTAAAGGTGAACTTTTACTTTAAAGGGGTTGTAAAGGTTTGTTTTTATTTTCTAAATAGGTTCCTTAAGCTAGTGCATTGTTGGTTCACTTACCCTTTCCTTCCATTTCCCTTCTAAATGTTCTTTTTTCTTTGTCTGAATTTCTCACTTCCTGTTTCTCCTCAGTAAGGTGTTTAGTAAGCTGTTCTAAATGACTTTCCACCGCTCGGATGATGGTGGAAAGCTTACTGAGGAGAAACAGGAAGTGAGAAATTCAAACAAAGAAAAAAAAAACATTTAGAAGGGAAATCGAAGGAAAAGGGTTAGTGAACCAACAGTGCACTAGCTTAAAGTGGAGGTTCACCCCTCAAAAAAAATTCTGACATCACATGGAGTCGAGCCATCCTACCGACAGAATTCCGGGGGTTTTTTTTTTCTCAGCACATACCTCGTTATCACGATTTTCACCTCACGGCAATCCCGTGGGAGTGGGCGTTCCCAAGCGCTGCCTGTGATTGACAGGCTTCCGAACGGCGCATACTGCGCATCACAGGTTGCCGACAGAACCCGAACGTCGGTGCACAGGCGCCGTGTAGAGCCGCACCGACGTTCGGGTTTTTTCGGCAACCTGTGACGCGCAGTATGCGCCATTCGGAAGCCTGTCAATCACAGGCAGCGCTTGGGAACGCCCACTCCCGCGGGATTGCCGTAAGGTGAAAATCGTGATAACAAGGTATGTGCTGAGAAAAAAAAAAAACACCGGCATTCTGTCGGTAGGATGGCTTGACTCCATGTGATGTCAGAATTTTTTTTGAGGGTGAACCTCCACTTTAAAGGGAACCTATTTAGAAAATAAAGAGGAACCTTTACAACCCTTTAAAGAAGAGAGAAAAACATCATCATTTAATTATAGACTAACATGTTAGATAGACAATGTGAGTGCTGCATGCTCGCTGTAATTTTTGCAATCAGTAAAGAGAACCACAGTAAAAATAAGCTGTGGACAAGAATTCTTCAGATCTTCCTAAATGTCATTGTAATTTTTCACATAAAGGGGGCGAGTCATTAAAACAATTGCCACTCTTTTCTGGTGGTATGGCCCCTATAACATGGCCTGGGCCCTATTCGTGAAAGTCTTGAGACAATTTTTGGTAAGAGTTCCAACACGGTCAACAGATTCAGGTTGGGTCATACAGCCAGGGAGGTTAAAGTGGAGGTTCACCCTAAAACAATAATATAACATTACATCCAGCATACTGCCGACATGAACAGTATGCTGGTATTTTTTTTATTTTTTTCCTCCGTACATACCGTTATATTGGTCATTTTCCCCCCGGCTTCAGGGTTCTGATTCCCGCGGGACTGGGCGTTCCTATTCAGGTGGTAGATGATTGACGTCTGGTGAAAAACTTCCCAAGGCGCATAAGGCGCGTCACCAGTTTTCCGTAAATTGCCGACCTGCGAGTTGGCTCTATATGACGACTGCGCATTTAGCTCTACACGGCGGGCGCAGGCGCCATATAGAGTCGACTCGCAGGTCGGCTATTTACGTAAAACTGGTGACGCACTTTATGCGCCTTAGGAAGTTTTTCACCAGACGTCAATCATCTACCTCCTGAATAGGAACGCCCAGTCCCGCGGGAATCAGAACCCGGAAGCCGGGGGGAAAATGACAATATAACGGTATGTACAGAGAAAAAAAAAAATACCAGCATACTGTTCATTTTGGCAGTATGCTGGATGTAATGTTATATAATTGTTTTAGGGTGAACCTCCACTTTATCCTCCCTGGCTGTATGACTATGTCTAATTTTTCAATGTCAAAGCAGGACATTGTTTTGCATGAAAATTTGGCGTTTTATATTGTAGGCCTGTAATTATTAGGAATAACTCACTTAAATCTGTCCGAACAAGAGTCTAGTAGACATCCCAGGTATGATAGTTTCAAACACAAAATAATAAATTATAATAAATAACTATAAATAATAAAAAAAAATATATAATAATAATACATTGTATTTAATAATGTAATCAAATCAAAACCCTGAAATTTGCTCAGTCGCAGATCGTCTGTCATCAGTGTCTGATGGCGAAATTCCCACGAATCACTATCGCTCAATTTTGTAAGTTTTTCTAATTCACTATCTCTGTTTTCTAGCTGGTCTAAAACCGCTTTTGACGTAGAGGGATGCTTTTTGGATGTCATGGACCAGGGGGTCTCAAACTGGTGGCCCTCCAGCTGTTGCAAAATTACAAGTCCCATGAGGCATTGCAAGGCTGGAGGGCCGCCAGTTTGAGACCCCTGCATGGACAATCTCAAGTTTCCAGGCAGAAAGAACAGTATATATAATATAAAAGTGCAGGCAGGACACTGGAAAAAGCACTAGGGACAAAACTGATGTGAAATGATTTGATACAGTAATGTAACCTACAGATTACAGTGTATTATGTGTGTTATGTGTTTGTGTACTTTTTTTTATTTGCTGCCGGGCTCTGCCCCAAAGCGTTGCACTGCTAGCAGGGAACGGAGCCCCGGAGCAGTAATACATCGGGCAGAGGAGGACATTGCAGGATCCTGGGGACAAGGTAAGTAACCTGTACCATGATTCTGCGATGCAATCCCGAGTGTGGCTTGGGGCTAACACTTTTGCCCCACTCGGGAATTCCGCTAGGGAGGTTAAATATTTTGATACTATGACTGCGAAAAATGCAAAAGTATTTAACAACAGGTTGCAGATTAGGAAACTGGCAGTACTTAAAGCGGAGTTCCACCCTCCGTGCCACATTTGGTGGGGGGAACAGGTACCTGTTTTTGACAGGTACCCTTCCCCACTTCCAGGAGATGGCGCCGCAGCACCAGCCCTCACAGTATTTTCAGCTGTTGACTTTAAAAAAAAATCGAACTTAATTTTTCTCAGCACGTCGTAGTGTTTTATGTCACCGCGTTTTGGCACGGTCGGATTTTTGACTGATGGTGTGTAGGCAAGACTGATGAAAGTCAGCTTCATCGGATATCCGACAAACAAATCCATCAGATTAGATTCCATCATATATCCGATCGTGTGTACGAGGCTTAATACTGACAAAAAAATCACACACATATGCTGGACTTGATGGACTTGTGTCTTTTTTCAACCTCACCTACTGTATAACTGTGTAACTTAACTTCCCTTTCTTCCCCATTTTGATGCTCCGTTTGAACTTCAGCAAGTCGTCTAGATGCCTAAATGCATTGAGTTGCTGCCATGTGATTGGCTGTTTAATAATTTGTGTTACCAAGCAATTAAACAGGTGTACCTAAGAAAGTGTCCGGTGAGTGTAAATTATACATTCACATCAGTCCCTGCCGTAAGGAGCTTACAATGTTAGGTCCCTAACTCACATTCATACATACACATACTAGGGCCAAATTAGACAGGGTCCAATTAACCTACAAGCATGTCTTTGGAGTGCGGGAGGAAACCCATGGAGGCACAGGGAGAACATGCAAACGCCAGGTGGGTAGTGTTGTGGTTGAGATTCGAACCAACCAGCGATCCTAGTGCTGCTAGGTTGAAGTGCGAACCACTTAGCCACTAAGCTGCCCAATAGTAGGAATGAAGGGAATTCCTTGGCAGCTGAATAAACTCAGGGATGTGTCACTGGTTGTTATATCATCATTGCCTGCACAGCAGCCACCCTCTTAGCAACTAATGATGCTGTGCAGCTGACAGCAATATAGCAACTAAGGATGCTGTGCGATCTAGCGCTGATCATGCACTGAGGATGTTTGGACACTCCAGTATGAACACTCTGGTCTCAGTGCCATCCCCACCATGCCTCCATGTAAAAAATTTATGTTTTTGCTTCAGACAGCAGCAGCAGAAGCAGCTATATGCATAGGCCTATCATTCCAGATGTAGAAATCTGCAGACTCTTGCAGCTGGAAATGGAAGTGCGATAATCACCTGTGTGAATGGACCTGGTGCACACAGAATCTGATGCAGCTCTGCATAGTAACCAATCAGCTTCTAGGTTTTATTGTCAAAACTTAAAATAGAAGTATGTTGTGAGGCGCATGCGCGGAGGCACCCGTGATGGCTGCTTAAGCCGGGAGCTCCGCACTGACCCGGTCATTTAGCCGCCCTAGCCCCGGACAAACGGCAGCCCAATTTTAGGCTCTACACCTGGGGGAACCTCAGAGCTATCAACCTATGCACAACAGCTCGGTCCGACGGGACCTGAGGACCCGTTATTCGCCGGAGGAGTTACCGGTCGAATCCAAAATGGCGACCGCACCTCAGGTAACAGACGCAAATGCTGGGGGAAAGCAGGAGGGCAGACAAGCTACATCCCAGAACCCTGTCTCCTACGCTGACATGAATGCCCATGGCGCTCCTATCCTCATGTCCCTCTCATCTACGGCCACAGAGCCTCACATGGGGAATACATTACAGCAGCACTCTGCCTCTCCTATCACTCCCATGGGAGCTGCTCTGTCCCCCTCAGGCGCCATTTTCTCCTCAGGCAGCCCTGAACCCATTATGCCTCAAAATGCAGGGGAACTTTTCTTAAAACTTTCTAAATTGTTGGAGAAAGGACTGGCCAACACTGCTAACAAAATAACTAATGATATCAGAACCGATTTCCAAAACCTTGGCTCCAGAATGGAGGTGATAGAGCAAAAGTTGGATATCACTGTTTCCAGGGCTAATCAGAACACTGACCACATACAGGCTTTGCAAGAACAACTTGACACTGCTTTGAACAGAATTGACGACCTTGAAAATCGTTCAAGGAGAGAGAATTTTAGGGTCAGGGGCTCCCAGAATCCATTCTGGATGTTTCTACAGCAGTACAGGACCTCATAAAGCACCTGCTACCGTCAATAAATGCTCATAAATTAGAATTGGACAGGGCACACAGGTCCCTTGGCCCTCTCAGGAAGGACGGCTCACCCAGAGACATTGTGGTGAAACCACATTATTACACAGTAAAAGAGGAATTAATGAAAGCCTCACGTCAACATCCTTCCATCTTGTTCCAAGGATTCAATATACAAATATTTGCAGACATATCCCCTCTAACTATCCAAAGGCGCAGAGCCCTGAAACCTTTGCTATCTATTCTGACGCAAAAAGAAATTCGGTACTGGTGGGCCTTCCCATCAGCCCTGAAATTTTCACTCAAAGGAAAAACGTATTCCTTTACATCCCTACCTGAGGGGGAAAAACTTCTACTATCCCTGAAGCTCATCACACTGGATTCAGCAATGGACACTTCTATCCCACAGGCAGGATCATCCAAACGGCCTACTCCTACCAGCCCTATCTCACCGCCATGGAAATTCAATAAAAGCAGGCGCATAAAGGACTCAGTCACGACCTGACTTTTTCATGTCAATGAACCTGCTTTCCTTTTAGGGTTTTAAGGTTCCCTGGGATGCCCTTCATGGGGTATTCCCTACCCGGGATTTCCCAGCATCATTAGGAAATCCCTGGACCACCTGGTCCCAAACCCATTCAACCATTTTAAGTTTTCTTTTTCTCCTACTCAGGATCAATTTTTGCAAGACTTCTCATTTCTTTTCAGTACTACAGTGCCACTTATTTAGGTCCAGGTCCTTTCAGTTTGATGGGTGAGACCGAGATCGAAACTCCTTTTGGAATTTTTTTATTTATTTTTTTATGACCTCCACACTCATTTTTGGACCATTCAGGCTTCTATATGAATAGCCATTGACTCACGGTCACTGAACATGGACACAAATTTAGAAATACTTTAGTTTTTTGGCATTGCATATTGCTGTGTTTGATTTAGATCCATTTTTGATCCATGGGCTCCGGCTGCCCTTGTTCTACAAGTTATATAATGTTACAGTTTTTTGGTTTTATATATCAATAGTATTTTTATATGCCCTATTCCTTTCAGGGATGGCTATGGCCGGGGCAGATGCCTTGTGCCCACGTCCAACCCTCGACTGTGGATATTCCGCTGCCGGGAGTTGGGCTGGTAGCCCTTAACTTGGGCTACGTGAATGTTTTTTTTGGCGGGATGGGGTTGGGGATTTCTACCCCCCCACTCTCGCCGGTTTAATTTAACTTGCTTCGTTATATGTACTTTCCTTCTTTTTTTCTGCCTTTCTAGTCTATCTTCTATGGTTGCCAAGCTGCGGACACGGTTCATTACCTGCCCTTCACTGGGTCCCGGTCCTACATGTGCCGTCTGCTCTCGGATCCCACGCCTCCTGTCGTCTGGGGTAAGTTCACATAGCTACTATATGCTTTTCTTTTTTAATGGTCATGCCACGTAACTCCATTCCTTCTCCACTTCTTAGAGTGGTATCCCACAACGTCCAAGGTCTAAATTCCCCAGTTAAGAGGAAGAAAGTGTTCCAATCATATCGCTCCCAAAAACTGGAAGTGCTTCTCCTACAAGAAACCCATTTCCCTACGAGTTATTCCCCTTCGTTCATCCACACTCATTACCCGCAATTCTTCCTGGCAAATGCTGAGGATAAGACTAGAGGGGTTGCGTTTCTCTTTGCCAAATCTTGCAAATTTAAATCACAATTGGTACACAGGGACCCGGACGGCAGATTTATTCTAGTGAAAGGGTGGATAGATGAACAACTTTTTTCTTTTGTATCTTACTACACTCCTAATAGGGGCCAACTTAAATTTTTTCAATCCATGTTCAATACTTTAGAAACACTCTTGGAGGGATAGTCATATTTGGGGGGAGACTCCAATGTGGCGTTCGATCAAGGTCTTGATAAGTCCAGACCATTATCATCACAATTGACCCATCCTACTAGGATTAGTTCGCAAATAGCAAAGCTGGTTTTTCAACGAAGTCTAGTGGATGTCTGGAGGGAATTTAACCCCTCTAAAAGGGATTATACCCATTTCTCAAACCCTCACCGCTCCTACTCAAGGATAGACCATATCCTTGTCTCCTCGAGACATGTCCCTCTGATCACTAAAGCACAAAAGATACAGCTCTTTCCAACCATTCAATGGTGATCTGTTCCCTACGAAGCCGGACAGGCGACTATCGTCAATTCCATTGGCAGCTTAATGAAACCCTCCTTAAAAATCCAATTGTAGTCTTGGAAATTGAGAAAGCACTACAGGAGTATTTTAGCTTAAATGATGTCGAAGGGATCTCAGCTGAGACTTTGTGGGCTGCGCATAAGGCCACGATCCGAGGTAAGCTGATACAAATTGCTGCTAAACTAAAAAAGGACAAAGCTTTGGAAATTGAAAAATTGGAAAGGGAATTTGCAGAATTATGCAAACAGCACAAGAAAAATCAAACAACAATCCAGACTTCCCAGCTGGAAGCCGCTAGACTGGCCCTTAATTTAGCGCTTACTGTAAGGGCTGAGAAGTCTCTGGGTTGGAGCGGAGCAAATTTTTACCAACATAAGGATCGTATGAGCACTATGCTGGCCACCAAACTCTCACCGACTTACCGCACATTCTCGCTCCCAAAAATTAAAACTCGGGAGGGGACTACAACCCTTAACCCTGAAAGCATACTCAAAACTTTCCAAGGTTTCTACTCTACACTTTACCAGTCCGGTGATTCGGCTGGGGTTCCTGAGATTCAGTCCTATATTGATAAATTGCCCATTCCTAGCCTTCACATGGACCATGTGGAGCTTATGGAGGCTCCCATCTCTTTGAGGAAAACCTTGGAGGTGATCAAAAATGTAAAGGGAGGTTCAGCTCCAGGGCCTGATGGCTTTTCGACCCCATATTATAAAAACTTCGCTGATACCCTTGCCCCTTACCTTACTAAATTTTCCAACTCCAAAAGAACAGGGGAGGACCTGCATCCTCATCTGAACGAGGCGTTTATATCTGTTATCCCCAAACCTGACAGGGACCCGGAACAAGTAGAAAACTATAGACCCATCTCATTGATCAATAATGACATAAAAATTCTCACAAAAATTTTAGCTAACAGAATAAATTCATTTATTACCCATTATATTCATAAAGATCAAGTATGCTTCATACCGGGGAGACAGGGCCCGGACCAGATCAGGCGGGCAATTGATGTTGTTTCGTTACTACAGTCGGGGTGGGATGGAGGTCCTCCCCAGGAAGGATTGCTCCTATCACTAGACCTTCAGAAAGCCTTCGATTCCATATCGTGGCCATATCTATTGGAGGTTCTGAAAAGGTGGGGGTTTGGGAAGAATTTCTTGGGAATACTGCGCTCCTTATATTCAGGACCACAGGTGAAGGTCAAACTGCAGGGATATTTCTCAGATCCTATATTGATCAAAAGAGGGACTAGACAGGGTTGCCCCCTGTCTCCTGTGATTTTTGCCATGGCGATAGAAACCTTGGCCATTGCCATTAGATCCAACCAAGATATTACTGGGGTTTGTTGCGGACAGCAAACTCATAAATGCGCTTTGTTTGCAGACGATTGTCTCCTTTTTGTTACCTCTCCGAGAACCTCCTTGACTGCCATATGCAAAGTGCTTGACTCATTCGGACATGTCTCAGGATTAAGGGTTAATATGAGCAAATCACATGCTTTGAACATAAATTTACAATCCACAGTGGTAGAGATACTGAAGGCTTCGTTCAAATTCCAGTGGGCCGACTCTTCTATTCGATACCTTGGAATAAATCTAACTAATAAATTTGAAAATCTTTATCAGGCTAACTTTCCCCCCATGTTCCGTAAGCTTGAAGTTGATCTACAAACATGGGCCACTCACAAAATATCTTGGCTAGGGAAAATAACAGTTAAAATGACACTCCTACCTAGATTGCTATATTTGTTCAGGTCCCTCCCCATTGCAATAAAGAAAGATCAACTTAAAAAATTCCAGGGCAAAGTGCTGAAGTTTGTATTGGGTGGTAAGGGATACAGGCTGCCCCAAAATGTTCTATATGGACCCATAACTAAAGGGGGTCTAGGTCTACCACATTTATATCGTTACTATCAAGCAGCCCGGTTGGCCCAATTGTCATCCATCTACTCCGGTCGAGAAAAACCGGATTGGATTGAGATGGAGGGTCAGGCAGTTCCTAATAATCCTCTGGATGACCTGCTCTGGTGTCCCCAAAAACTAAGACCAGCCATAATGGCCCCAACACTCTCTCAGGCCTTTAGGCTTTGGAATGACTTGCGGAACTCCCCTGCTTTAGTCTTTGATATGCGACCTTTAGCTAATTTATTTCAAGTTCCCTATTTTAATCCAAATATGGATTCTACAATTTTTCACTGGTGGTTGGACAAGGGACTCTATAGGATTGGACACTTTCTTTCTCCAGCGGGCCCGATCTCATTAGCACACTGTAAAAATAAGCCAAATCCCCCCGAGTTGACCCATTATGAGAGATGGTGCTTCCGCACTACAGAACAAAGAGGTGGCATTTCCATTGTTTGCAATTCACTAACGGAACCTACATCCAAATTTTCTTACATGGAGCGTGGAGAGGGATCTACAAATGTCCTGGACCCTGGAGAAGTGGCATGAGGTAGGGTCGAGAGCTTCTAAAGGTCTCATCAACATCTCTCTGATAGAAGCTAACCTTAAAGTATTAATGCGGTGGTACCTGGTTCCTTGCAGACTGGCAGCAATGTTTCCAACCGCATCTCCATTGTGTTTCCGAAATTGTCAAGCCAGGGTTCCATGTTGCATATCTGGTGGGAATGCCCTAAAATTAGAGGATTTTGGAATAAAGTGTTCTCTCTCATCAGGAAGGTAACCGGTGTACCGGTTGAAAAATCTCCCCAAATAGCGTTACTAGGGATCAATGTACCCCAGGCCTCCAAATTTACTCAAAAATTAATAGCTTTCATGCTCACAGTGCCAAAATTACATTGGCTGGTGCCTGGAAACAACCTTCTGTCTCTGTCCAGGTGACCAAGAGGAAAATCTCTTGGATCATGCACCAGGAGAAAATGGTCAGTTCAATACTCAATTCTTCTAAAACCTTCGAGGCTGTATGGGAACCCTGGGCTAGACATATAGGCATATCTATGATATAAGGACGAGGGAGGGTGGAGGACCTCCATCTTATCTTTGTTTTTCTGTTATTATTACTACCAGGAATTGTGGACCAATTCATATAGTCCGCAACTGGCAACACCAACCTATTTTCTCTTTCTATCTTTTCTTCTTCTGTTTCTATGTTTCTTTTCCTTTCTTCTTTATTTCTCTTTTTCTCGTTATATCTTCATACAGATTTGAAGATTGAGTAGTCAGTTTCGACTTGAATGATTACATTAGAGATTTATTTTATCTTTTTTCTTTCTTTATTGCGGTGATGCGACCACTGGAGATTACTGCTTATTTAATATGTTCTCTTTTGGAGTCTCCAGCCCTCACTGAAATATGGAAATAAGTTAGGATATTCCCTACTTTGGGATTGGCCCACTTTCTCGGAAACATCAGTTATTCCGGGACTAGGGGTTCATTCTCACTTTTTATTAGGCACATCCTACATGCTTAACGTATTCACTGGTTCTTAGGCACAGTGTGACCCATTGAGGGTGCCGGGGAATGCAGTCAGTAATGGTGTGCTATTTTCTTTTTCTATTTACTTTAGTCTTTTTTTATTTCTTTTTCTTCTCCTTGAAGACTTTAGATTCAAGGTGGGGAAAAATATCCTGTTATATACATAGTGATGTTTTTGCTCTAAGCTGATTTTGTCGATTTTGTCTCTGAATCGTATGTATACTATTCGGCCCCAGGTTGTTCTGGAGGCTCATGAAATGTACTGTACTGCTTTTCAATAAACTTTTCTAAAACTCAAAAAAAAAAAAAAAGAATTATGTTGTTTTTTTTTTATTTGCCCACTATACTTACCTAGGTGGATGCAGCATCGGACCGATACTGCATCTGTCCTCCGCCACCTTTGCACTGAGAATCAAGCCACCGAACACCGCCAATGACTTGGTTCTCTCAGCTCCCCAAGCAGAGAGCTGCTGGCTATCAGCCAGCATCTCTCCTCTCTGCTTCTCCATGCACATTGGAGCGCTGAGCTGTGGAGAGGCGGCGAGCGGCCGTTTCAGTCTCTCAGCGGCTCGCTGAGTGACTGAGACAGATATCAGTCCAGGCACCTGGCGGATGCATTCATTGTCGTGGTGACGCAGTGCCTGGACTGATTCCAGTGACATCAGCAGAGAGCGGACTTCAGACCACTCTGCTGAAATTGGGTCACAGGAGTGCAAAACAAATTGCACACCTGTGACGCGTAGGAGAGGCTCAGCCAAACAAGCTCAGGCTGGACTTCTCCTTTAATTGAACAAGCTGATGTTAGAAGATGATTGGTTACTCTGCACACCTGCAACAGATTTTTTTGTGCACCAGTTTTAGTAAATCTTCCCCTTATGGCTCGTACACACGATCCGAATATCGGTCGAAAACGATCGTCCGATGAAGAATCGCACGATTTTCGGATCGTGTGTACACTACTTTTGAGAGCCGATCACGACAGTTCATCCGATATTATTCGTTCGGACATACCCGAAAATTTTCCTCGTACGATGTCAGATCGTACGATTTTCGTTTAGTCAGTACAGTTGTCGTCCGAAAATACAATACACACACATTACAACACATGACATCACTTCCGATTATTTTTTTCGGTCGTACAAGAATTTTCGTGACTTTAATAACCTATTTCATTTTACTTGCGACTATTAAGCGAAAAAAGTCGTACGATCCGTCGTACGATATTCGGATCGTGTGTATGAGCCATTAGTGTCTAAATAATGTCATAATGTGATGTTCTCTAATGTTTCTGAATGTATCCAACCACATTTTTAAATGTGTACACCATGTAGGAATAAAACTGCATTAACGGAGATTGTAAAAAAAAGATGGCTGAACAGGGTTTTTGCCACAGCCACGAGCCTAGCATTTAACTTGAGGTCACAACATAGTCCAATTCATTTAAATAACGCAACGGGTATCACTTTTGCCAGGGCGCACTTCAAACAGATGGAACTGCCTACTGTGTGAACAGGGCTGTCAGGTTACAATTAATCGATATGCCAAGTGCGCCGGTGATTTGAAGAAGAGCTTTTAAAAAGCTCCTTAACCACTCTATTTCAACGCAGTGTAAACTAGGCCTTAGGAGCCAATATAAAGAGGTGTGTGTGCTTTAAATGTTTCCTCACTTTCCATGCTTTGAAGTGCACTTTATTTAAAGGTAGAATAAAAAAAAAGTCAGAAAGGGGGAAGTATGTTCGTATGACCTGTAAAACTCTGGTAACAAAACTTTCATCCTTTCCTCTGTAGTGTTATGCACAGAAAACTCAACAGACAACACAGGCTCCATACCACTCCCCACATTTTATCACTACATCATAAAACACAGAAGCAGATTTAAGAATGCACTGTGGTGTCCAGTGAAAAGTGAATAGCAATATCCTCTGTCCATTATAAATAGCCTCCTTTGTTCAACCCTATGCAATGACTGTATAAGCATAAAAACACTATAAGATGCACTAAGCAAGCAAAGCATTGTGTCTTTTACCTCCCTTGACCCCCTCAATGGTAGAAGAGATCCCTGAAGATTCATAGTGTGTCAGACAGTATGGGTGACTTTACAATAAGGGGAGATTTTATAAATTTTGCTGGATGTCACAACTACCCCTAGTGCAGATGGTGAGACACTATAGCTAGCTTCTGGGTTCTTCACCTATAGCAGCCCCCAGGTCTTATGCACAATTCTATAGTGCCTGGCCACCACGCCGGAGCAGGCATGAACTGAGCACAGCAGGCAGACACTTGAGATTGTCAGACATACAGAGGGGTCAGTGACAGTCTGGGTTCAGGGCAGGCTGAGTTCTGAGCACATTCAATATCCAATCTGAGGTCGTAAACAAGGGAATCCAAACTAGCAGGCAGGGCAGACAAACAGGGAGCTTGGAGCACGTGTTACAAAAGCTATCACAAGCATGAGACTACAGGTTTGGCTGGCTTAAATCAGGTTTGGTCTCCACCCAGAGACTGGCTATATAAATGACCTTGCAGGTGGACAGGCGTACAAGGAGAATGCATCACAGCCAAAACCAGGATGGTGGAATGAGACCAGCAAGTGTGATGAAGCAGGAGCACTACATGCTCTTGACAGTAGAAAAAAGTAGTCCAAACCAATAAATCAATTGATGCTTTGATGTTTTAGCTCTGAACGAACTGGGTGACACAACTATCTTTTCATCCAGTTTTTACCCAATAACTCTCCATCCTGGCACTTTAGGTTTTGGAGTATGCATGTACTGAATCAGTTTTCTGATGGAAGGGATTCGGGTGGCTGAAAAGCTGCACTATCGCTGCCACGGTCACAGGAAGGTAAGGCTCGAAGCGTACTTCAGTTTACTGGACGCAGTCTCACTTTTTTTATTTTTATAAAAAAATGGATAATATATTGTGTTTGAGTGACCAAAAATGTACTTTAATGTATTGTGTAATAAAAATATGCGTTTAACCATTTCCTTACTGGGCACTTAAACCCCCTTCCTGCCCAGAGGACTTTTTGTGATTCGTCACTCCGTCGCTTTAACTCACAATTGCGCAGTCGTGCGACGTGGCTCCCAAACAAAATTGACATCCTTTCTTTCCCACAAATAGAGCTTTCTTTTGGTGGTATTTGATCACCTCTGCAGTTTTTATTTTTTGCGCTATAAACAAAAATAGAGCGACAATTTTGAAAAAGAAATTTTTTTTTTACTTGTTGCTATAATAAATAGCTCAATTAAAAAAAAAAAAAAAAAAAAAAATTCCTCAGTCTAGGCTGATACGTATTCTACATATTTTTAGTAAAAAAAAAAAATCGCAATAAGCGACTGGTTTGCGCAAAAGTTATAGCGCCTACAAAATAAGGGACAGAATTATTATTTTTTATTATTTTTATTTTACTAGTAATGGCGGCGATCTGCGATTTTTATTGCGACTGCGACATTATGGCGGACACATCGGACACTTTTGACACATTTTTGGCACCATTCACATTTATACTGCAATCAGTGCTATAAATATGCACTAATTACTGTATAAATGGGACTGGCAGGGAAGGGGTTAACACTAGGGGGTGAGGAAGGGGTTAAATGTATTCCCTATATAGTGTTCTAACTGTGGGGGAAGGGGACTGACTGGGGGAGGTGACCGATCTGTGTCCCTATGTACAAGAGACACAGATCGGTCTCCTCTCTCCCTGACAGCACGCTGTCAGTGGGAGAGCCGGCAATGAGAAATGATCTCATATGTTTACATATGAGATCATCTCTCATTGGCCGCACAGATCGCCTAGCAAACGGCCACTTCGATCTGTGATTGGCTGTGTCCAAGGGACACGGCCAGCACAGAAGTTCCCCGCTGCGCGCTCGGGAGCGCGCGCGGGGAGCGCAGAAAGGGGCGGCCGTAAAAACACGGCGCCCCAGAGAAGTAGAACCACCCTGCGGCCATATATAGTCGTATGGCCGTCGGGAAGTGGTTAATAAACCGCTGTACCAATATCATGTGACATGAAAAGTTATGGCTAACATTTTATTCTCTAGAAAATATATAATACTTGGGGGTTACTACTACTACCGGTAATCTTCAGGCCTAAAATTTGACACATGCAAACAATTCAAAAATGGCTCTGGCAGGAAAGATTTAAAAGGCAATTCCAGGCAACAAATGAAACATATCAGTGAGCTAATGATGCCATTTACAAAACACCATATAAACACCATATAACACCATATATTGCCTGCAAGCCAGAAATCCACTTCTGTAACCTTATTTGTATTTATTTACTGCAGGAAGAATGCAGTGAGCACCTTACTGCTTCACAGGGTGTGTACTTCCTGAAGCCTATGCTCTGTTTCCTGTATTATTAATGATAGCCAAACATGTCAAGCCTAAAACCTTTCTCCTAGTTTTGGATAGAGGGGAGAAGATAAGAGCTCCTGTCGGGTTTTTACTAATATCTGGGCTTCCATTTTACACTCGCTTCCTTTCCTGCTGACAGTTTCACTACATAAGAAGTTGGGGAAAATCTGCAACAGACAGAAATAAAGACCTGATCAGTTCTAGTCATCTTCTAGTCTAGTCTACTAAAGAAAACTTAATTTTTTTGCCTGTGTTATTGTAAAACAGTTCCCCTCACTTCTTGCTTGGTAAAACATTGTCGGTAGGACAGGAAGTCAGAATAAATCTTTCAAATGGAATTGCAGATAGCAGCCAGAAAGAATTCTAACTCTTCCCCACTCTTTCCGAAACTAAGATAAAAAGTTTTTATTTGACAGATACTTCAAGGCAGGTTTTAAGCTAATTGGTGGCTGGGAGAATAGGATACACATAGATTACATAAAATTTCCTATATGACTGAAACAGCAAGTAGCCTGCAGTGATTACAACTGGAATTGGTTCTTCTGGTTTACAAGCAAGGGTTCTCAGATCAGCAGACTACTGATAAATGAGTCTGGGATGTACTGGTGACTGGTGAACTCACGTACTGAAGCTCTGAACCAGGGATCCTCAAATTGTAGTTCCTGAACAGCTGGAGGGCCGTAGTTTGAAGACCCCTGCTCTGAACACTTATTTTTTTCAGGTTTTGCCTAAAATATAATTGCTGAACTGCAGCCCTACCTTCAGTCTTGTACGGACTCTTCTTATCTACTGAAACTGTTTTCTCTAATTTTACTGCACACTGTGAGCTTTACAGCTTGTTCATTAGAAGCCGCAGCAACATAGATAGAGCCTGCCTCATTTCCTGTTTGAATGATATCCAGCATCATCTAGCACTTTCCTCCCCAGCCTGACTGTCCCTGGCCCTCCTCTCATTGGACATTGGATATCAGTTCTTTCAATCTTGGATGCTCAGCCTCACATGCAGACTTTAACAAGGCAAATGCTGTCTAAAAATGCCCATAATTCCGATTGACATCCATTCATCATTTGATATTTGCATAACTCCTCCCAATAGCCAACCCTGCTGCTTGCATCAGGGTTGGGGGAGGAGCCAGGGAAGGAAAAATGTAAGAACATTAAACCTCATTTTTATTAACGACTATGGGCTAGATTCAGAAAGACTTACGACGGGCGTATCAGTAGATACGCCGCCGTAAGTCCGAATCCGCGCCGTCGTATCTTTAAGCGTATCCTTAAATTGAGATACGCTTAAATGTTGCTAAGATACGACCGGCGTAAGTCTCCTACGCCGTCGTATCTTAGTTGCATATTTACGCTGGCCGCTAGGGGCGTGTACGTCGATTTACCCTGAGAATATGTAAATAATGTAGATACGCCTATTCACGAACGTACGCTCGCCCGTCGCATGTAAGATACGCCGTTTACGTAAGGCGTTTTCAGGCGTAAAGCTAAACCACCAAAAAGATGGCACAGCCAATGTTAAGTATGGACGTCGGAACCGCCGTTGAATTTCACGTCGTTTGCGTAAGTCGATTCAGAATAGGGCTGGGCGTAGGTTACGTTCACGACGAAAGCATTGACTATTTGCGACGTGATTTGGAGCATGCGCACTGGGATACGTCCATGGACGGCGCATGTGCCGTTCTTTCGAAACGTCATTTACGTGGGGTCACGATTAATTTCCATAAAACACGCCCACCTCTTCCACATTTAAATTAGACAGGCTTACGCCGGCCAATTTACACTACGCCGCCGCAACTTACGGAGCAAGTGCTTTGTGAATACTGCACTTGCCTCTCTAAATTGCGGCGGCGTAGCGTAAATAACATACGCTACGCCCGCACAAAGTTACGTCGCCCCACCTGAATCTAGCTATATATATTCAATCACAGACAGAGGCAACAGTTAAATACATGATATAAAAAGTAATCAGCATTGTTTTAAGTGAGTTCAGCAAAAATCATCATGCTCTACTAAAAATATATGTTTTTACATCTTTAACTTATGTCCTTACATTATCACAAAATCAGCAAATTATTCATCTGCAGCACATAACACATCTATGATGCTAAGCCTATAAAATTAAGAGAAAAAAATAATTGCACCCAATCTAACATTGCGATTCTTTTTATTTTGTGTTTCCAATCTGAAACTGTTTGACATGAGTAACATGAATTTTACTTACTTTAAACATGTCGAAGAAACTTTATTTAAATCCTAGTAAGTAAAACAGAAAGTATAATAATTACAAAAAAGTTTGGAACACAAATGCTTCAAAGTTCCATCTCGAAGATGAAACAGAGACTAAATCAAATACTTGTATGTGTATATTTTACTTTTACTGTGTCTATGGATCAAATGTTTATGTGGAACCAGTTCACAAATCATATTGATGGCGTTCTGATGGTGATGCAGAGACATAAGAGAAGATACTGACTTGTCATGAGGTATCAGCAGAAATATCACATTTGCTAGACTAGTAGAGTAGGGATCTAGCATCAATATTTCTGCTCTTGCCTTTGCTTAGTAAAGCAAACCTTTCTCAAGAATCTCGAGCAGGGTGGGGGTAAATCAGGGGCGCCCAACCAGTGGCCCGGGGGCCACATGTGGCCCGCGGAGCCCTCTGATGTGGCCCGTGACCTCCTGCTCTGGAATTGCCAGTTAGCAAGCCCAGATTACAGGTTGCCAACCTGCCAGCCGAGAGCATCAGTGTTGTAAATTAAGCTGGCTGTAGAGGAAGCAAGTGACTTTTCAGAAAGTGCACCACACCTGCAGGATATAATAGACGTCTATGGCAAAGTACAGATAACTGGCGTGAAAACCATAGGTACACTGTGCCGTAATAGACCGCAGACCATCAGTGTAAAAGCAGCCTTAGGCCCCTTTCACATGATCGGTCCAACCCAATCTGACCCTTCATTCACCTCTATGGAGCGGCAGATGTAAACAGACTTTTGTCCATTTAGACCTGCCTACCTCCAATCCAATCTGCTAAAAAAAAAAAAACAGAATCTGCCCCCTTCTATCTGATTAGATCGGAGGGCCCATAGAGTAGATTGGGCTGTGTCTGCTTTGCATATGCATAGTGCTATCCTATCCCTGAGTCTTGGGGGGTAGGGTTTTCAACTGGGTGGGGGTTTCATTTGGGATAAGCATTGAAACACTGTAGTGGTGTTTAGCGGAGGATTCACCACCGTATTTTTAATGTTACTGTCTCCTCAAGTGCCTGGTTTCCTGTCTTCTATTCAAGTGCTAAGGGCATAATACTAAAAATCAGTTAATGCAACAACAATATACACACAAATCTTGTGTGCAAATATATGAAATAAAAAAAAAAAATGTTGCCAGCTGACACTAATAAAGTGAAATTTACAACACCTATAAATACCATAAAAAAAATTGAAGTGCAGCACAGCAAAAATAAGTATTTTGTACTGAATATCAACATGCTATACAATTATAACGTGCAACAAATATTATAGTTTACAAATAGTGTAAATTTAATTCCAATCACTATATGCAATCACCACTGTGATACTGTGATCCAAATAATAGAAGTGCTCCGTGTTCCACCACCATACAATAATGGCAACTGTATAATGTGCTAGTACACATTGCATACTAGCACATTATGGAATACTTACCTTAGTACAAAGCCCTCCCACGGCGCGCTCTCAATGCTGAGAGGGCTGACATCTTCCCCAGTCTTTCTTCTGGGTTTGCTCACTCTAGCTGTGTGATTGGCCGGAGCCACAATTACGTCACCCCGGCGCATTGTATGCCGGACCTTCAGAGCACATGCGCCGGTGATGTCACTGGCTGCATGCAGGGTCAATATCTCCTAAATGGTGCATGTTTAGGAGATATTCATTTTACATGTGTATAGCACTTTTTTTATACTGTATTTTGGTGTTGCTATTCAGGACAAGAGACTTATTTGTGTTGTGTCCTGCATGGTTTTCTATTTATTTAACGTGCTAAGGGTATCCTTTGTCTTGCCCTAAACTAAGCATTACCTTCTTTTTCCATGCATAATATTATCAATCTGTTATTTGTGCTCACATAATGGATTGGAGACAGCCAACCTCTCCAAAAGACCAGCCCTTGCAGAGCAGGTCACAGTACTGTGTTGAATCTGCCTTTCTTACTACTGTAAATTTTGGACAGAAGGGATTTCCTCTACTGTAATTGGGCTGGGTTCACACAAGACCATGGATCGGCTCGCAGCAGGGGTATGGTTCAGGTCTGATTCAGGTCTGATTTTAGCCCAAGTTTTTGGCTGAATTCGTACCTGAAACAGACCAAAAGACAAACAGAACTCCTGTGCTATTCGCACCGGAGATGTGTGATCCAGCTCCATAGAGTGCGAACTGAATGCGAGGGAACCCACATCCAATTCACAATAGTGTGAACTTAAAAGAAAGTGTAAAATATTGACATGAAGCTGTCAGGAAACTGGAAATTGGCTTCAAATACTTAATGTATTTTATTTTCCTGACAAGCTACATGGATGCATGTTATCCCTACTAGTCAGAGGAGGCTAGCTATTCAAGGCAGTGGCTGAGTAGATTTATCAATTCATTAATTAATTGATATGGAGCTTGTCAGGAAAGAAAAATTACAGTAACAATTTTTCAGAGGTCAAATATGACCTCTGAAAACAGGTTTCCTATATGACGTGTGGAGAAAAAAAGAACAGATCTGAGCATCATTAGAAAAAAAACTGTTCATACCTGGTTGCCCATTGAAGTCTTCTTCTGCTGGCTGCATCTTTGCTGTGCACTAATAAATGAAAGCAGTAAGTCATTGACAGACTTTTATCTTTTATCTATTTTATCTTTTATCTATTCAACTCCTCACAGAGATCTCTTGATCAATTGCTTATATTTGTACTATCAGACTAGAAATGTTTGCTTTAATAGATTATCTCATTGCATCTACGACAAAAGATTGGTCGTGAACGCGGCTAGAAGTATCCACCTATATCCCACCACAAGATCAACAGACTGGTGCAGACTGGTGCATTGGCTATCGTAGGACTGAAGCACCTGGAACTTAGATTGCTCTGGAGGGAAGGAGGAGCAATATTGTTTTTTTGTGACCCTAGTTCAGTTTTAATAATCTTTAAATACTTGGCAAAAATGTAGAATCTACGGTATATGCAATCACATGAAAACTGTGAAGCTGGGTTCACACTGGTACGACGCGACAGTCGTACTACTTTGGATCCGAGTTTGCCCTGAGACTTGAAGTCCGACATGCGTCCGACTTCAATGAACAGGGATCCGACTTCGATCCCTGACAATACCAGGCACTGTGTCTGGTATGAATCATGGGTTACCCCTCTAAGAGCATACCAGACCCTGGTATGTATTTTAAGGGGAACCCCCTACGCTGAAAAAAAACGACGTGGGGGTTCCCCCAAAATCCATACCAGACCCTTATCCAAGCATTTAGCCCGGCCGGTCAGGAAAGGAGGTGGGGACGAGCCTGAACTGTACTAGGCCGCATGCCCCCCACCCCAAAGCAATTTGCTCCCATGTTGGTGAGGACAAGGGCCTCTTCCCGACAACGCTGGCCATTGGTTGTCGGGGTCTGCGGGCGGGGGGCTTATCGGAATATCATTGAAGTCAGATCAAAGTCGGAATGCCGTCTTGCATGCTCCGACTTTGGCATGCGACTTGTGCTCTGATGATCTTGAGGGGGAACTCCACGCCAAAAAAATTAAAAATAAATGTTTTTCCCCTCTAAGAGCATACCAGGCCCTTCGGTCTGGTATGGGTTTTAAGGGGAACCCCTAAACCAAAAAAACGGCATGGGGGTCCCCCCCAAAATCTATACCAGACCCTTATCCGAACACACTGCCTGGCTGGTCAGGAAAGGGGGTGGGGACGAGCGAGCGCCCCCCCTCCTGATCTGTACCAGGCCGCATGCCCTCAACAAGCACCCTGTCCCCATGTTGATGAGGACAAGGGCCTTTTCCCAACAACCCTGGCTGTTTGTTGTCGGGGCTGTGGGTGGGGGAGCTTATCGGAATCTGGGAGCCCCCTTAATTTAGGGGGCCCACAGATGCCGGCCCCCCACCCTATGTGAATAAGTATGGGGTACATCGTACCCCTACTCATTCACCTGGAATAAAAAGTGTGAAATATAAAACACGCTACACAAGATTTTAAACAAATTTATTAGGCAGCTCCGGGGGTCTCTTCCGACTTTGGGGTCTCGTCCGACTTCTTTGCTCTCCGGCCTCTTCTCCGCACCCTCCGATTCTTCTTCCAATGTTGACACAATGCTCTCTCCCGCTGTAATGCCATGTGCGTGGTGCACAACGACTTATATAGACATGGGGCATGGTCCCTAAATGATGTCATCCAGTGACCCCGCCCCCTTATGTCATCACCACCCCCATCATGCCTATATGAGTTGTTGCACAGCGCGCACACTGCATTACAGCGGGAGAGAGCGTTGTGTCAACATGGGAAGAAGACAACAGGGAAGACCGGGCAAGAGCTAGCAAAAGAGCAGGCTTTCACACTGGAGAAACAGAAGCTGCTGTTTAGGGTCGGTTTGCAGGCGCTATTTTTAGTGCACTAGCGCCTGCAAACCGCCCCAGTGTGAAAGGGGCCTTAAAGTAGAAGTCCAGCCTAACACTAAAATCCCTGCATCTACAGACATCCACGATCTAACACTAACCTATCTAACCCTGTAAAGCAGAAATCAGTATACATACCATTTTTTAAGCCAATCCAGTGTGGTCTCCATCGGTGGAAGCTCTGCAGAGGACACAGCCAACAACGACTGTGAAATTAATGAGAAGTGACATCACCCATAGACTTAGTATGGGGCTTCCGTTGTCGGCTGTGTCCTCTGCACCCCCCTCCACAGCGAAACCACAGCTGACAGGTCAGCGTGGAAAAGGATCGGATCGTCTTCAGAAAAGGTATGTATACTGATTTCTTTTTTACAGGGTTAGATAGGTCAGTGTTCGATCATGGCTGTCTGTAGATGCAGGGATTTTAGTGTTAGGGTGGACTTCTACTTTAAATTAAATATAAAAGCGTATAGCCAAATTTACTTTTTAGCTGTTTCATCAATCACATTCAAATGCCCAGGACTAATTTGAATGTTATCTTAAACAATATATTGTTCTGTAACATATGCTGTGTGTTGTTAATTAAATTAAAGAATAATTGCTGGGAACAAGTTTACACTTGTAGTTCTAAGTAAGCCATTGTATTCAGAAGCCACTGATCGCATTACATGGTTAATGGGGCTTTATGTCTCAAATCCATTGTATGGAACCTACTCCATCTCTGCTTCCTATATCATCAATCACATTCAAACGTCTAGTGCAAATTTAAATTTTACTGGTGGGTGGGGGGAGCTTTTTAGTATCTATCTATATAGAGAGAGAGTTCTGGTTTAATTTGGACAGGAGTATACCTATAATGAAGTGCATATATATTATTTTTAATTTATTTTAACTATATTTTTTTCACGCATACACACATCCTGAAACATGGGATACCAATGTGCTAATATACAGTACATATGTACATGCTTGAAATAATTTCAACTTACTAAGCAAAGCCAATGAAGTCCTCATGATTGGTATTAATATAGGATAACTGTATATCAATTATCAGCAAAACCTACAAAAACCCAACACAGATTATTCAGGAAAATAGTTTTAACCGCAGGATAAAATACAGTGGCGGGAATACATGTTTTTTTGCTATTTAACAGAAAACAACATTACACGAAACAATAAAAAAAAAAAAAACATTCTGTACCATTTGCAAACCCCAGAACCAGAATTATTTCTTATTTGCTTATCAATCCTGGCTTGTCTGTTAGTAAATTAAAAGATGAAGTTATGTAAACTAGAACATCACTGCATCTCAAAGGCATCTTCTTTCCAAATGGTACTTCAGGTCATATATTTGCTATATGTGGAGCACCATCTAGTGGATGAAGCTGAGATTGACATCTCTACCAAACAAGGGATGCAGGCACAGGTTATGATTAGTTAAAGCGGGGGTTCACCCAAAAAAAAAAAAATTTAAATTAGATCTAGCATACTAATGATACTAAGGATATTTATTTTCGGGAGGTCATTTTTTTTTTTTCTCTGTACATACCTTTATATCCTGATTTTGTCCAGGGCTTCCGGGTTCCGATGACTGCGGCACTGGGCGTTCCTATCCTTCGGTTCGACGATTGACGGCTTGTGAAACAGGTCCCCTGTCGCACAACGCGCGTCAACAGATTTCTGGAAATAGTCGAGCTGCGAGTCGGCACTATACGGCGCCTGCGCAGTCAGCTCTACACGGCGGGCGCAGGCGCCGTATAGAGCCGACTCGCAGCTCGGCTATCTCCGGGAATCTGGTGACGCGCGTTGTGCGACAGGGGACCTGTTTCACAAGCCGTCAATCATCGAACTGAAGAATAGGAACGCCCAGTCCCGCAGTCATCGGAACCCTGAGGCTGGGATAGGAACGCCCAGTGCCGCAGTCATCAGAACGCGGAAGCCCTGGACAAAATCAGGATATAAACGTATGTACAGAAAGAAAAATGACCTGCTAAAAGTAAATGTACTTAGTATGCTGGCTCTAATGTTAAAAATTTGTTTTTAGGGTGAACCTCCACTTTAATGCCTCCCTCTGAAAAAAAGGAGGAAAAATAACCCAAAATATTTTTTTTACAACAATATTATATGGAATTAATCTGCAGATATTCAGAGAGTTCAAGCGCACTTACTAGGAACAACACACTTTAACAGAGCTTCTCAACAGAATTCGTTATACACAACTCTCAAAATGTCTGTTTTACATAAGACTATATAACATTTAGGGCCAGCTTTATTATTAGTAGGTTTCATATCTCATGCACCATCTTGCATCCATGATATAACTTACAAATGCAATATTTAATCAGAAGGAAGAAGATGACAGTTTGTTAGGAAACACATTTTCTGCCTCAATTAATATTACATTACAGTCCCTGAATTATGTATACAACAAATACAATGTATGACAACTGCTATTTTTTAATACTGAATGCTCAACTTGACATAGGCGTAAATGAAGGAGGTTGGGTCTTCTTAGCTGGTCATGACCATAAAGGTATAGAATGAAAGAGAATAAATGACTTGGCTAGGATGAGCTTACCTATTATTAGTAGTTTCTTATGCATAAAAAAATACATATACATGCCTGTTCCTTGGTTTTACCCTCCCTTTCCCGTATGTATAGAGCGACAATTCTTTCTGTTTCATCTCGAAGCCTTGGATAATTAGAAAGCTGCAATTAATTAAAATAAATATAAGATACAGCACAATCATTATGCGACAGTTAATGTTGTTAAGGTAACGAAATGGAACTCTATATAAATAATCATTAATCGGTAGAATATGCTGGAGAGCATCCAAAAACAGCACTAGGCAATTTGGCAGAGACATTTTAGACTAGGGTTTTACCGTTGATTTTATTCCATTGTAATTAAGAAAAATCAATGTGCTACTCATGAGATGATGGCTAAGAACTAGTGATGGAAATCACCTGTATGACTATATACTGCATATACCAGTAATTATTATTGTAAAAATATTATTGTAATTGAATAGTTTATGACTTATTTTACAGGATTCTAGGGCCAGATTCAGATACAATGGCGTATCTTTTGGCCGGCGTAGCGCATCCCATTTGCACTACGCCGACGTAACATAGAGAGGCAAGTACAGTATTCACAAAGCACTTGCTCCGTAAGTTACGTCGGTGTAGCGCAAATGGGCCGGGTGTAACCCCGCCTAATTCAAAGTAGGCATGTAGTGGGCGGGCTAGAGAAGGGATCACCGCTCCAGGTGGGTCACTATGTAGAGATGGACTGACTCAGGATACCGTGGGTGCTGGCAATGCACGGACCATGCATAAGATACCAAGAAAGAGGATGGATAGCCGCATTTCAATGACCAAACGGTTGTCTCATATTCAAAAAAGCACAGCAAGTACATCACTTCACAGGTGCAACAAAGGAACAGGTAGACAGCCGACGCGTTTCGCACTGAGCTAGTGCTTAATCATGGCTACATTTAAATTAACCGTGACCCCATGTAAATGAGGGCCGTACGTACGGCGCATGCTCAGAATCACGTTGCAAATACTCCCTACGAAACGACGTCGGCTCAATGCTTTCGACGTGAACGGAACCTACGCCCAGCCCCATTCACGTACGCTTACGCAAACAACGTAAAATATGACGGCTGTTCCGGCGTCCATACCTTGCATCTTTTTGGTGGTCTATCTTTATGCTGGCGTATGTCTTACGTAAACGGCGTAGCTTACTGCGACGGGCATACATAAGTTCATGAATCGGCGTATCTTGCTCATTTACATATTTGACGCGTAAATCCACGTACACGCCCCTAGCGGCCAGCGTAAATATGCACATAAGATATGACGGCGTAGGAGACTTACGTTGGTCGTATCTTGGCCAAATTTAAGCGTATCTGGTTTCCAGAATACGCTTAAATATACGACGGCGCGCATTCGGACTTACGACGGCGTATCTACTGATACGCCATCGTAAGTCTTTATTGAATCCGCCTAACAGTATATATATAGTATATATATATATATATATATATATATATATATATATATATATATAGGGCCAGATCCACATACCTCGGCGCATATATAAGGCCGGCGTAGCGTATCTCAGATACACTACGCCGCCGTAACTTACAGCGTATTTTCCGTATCCACAAAGAATTTGCGCTGTAAGTTACGGCGGCGTAGTGTAAATGTGTCGGCGTAAGGGCGCGGAATTCAAATGACTAAGATGTGGGCATGTTTTATGTTAATTCAACTTGACCCCACGTAAATGACGTTTTTTTTTAACGGCACATGCGCCGTCCATGGGGGTATCCCAGTGCGCATGCTCGAAATCACGTCGCAAATAGTCAATGCTTTCGACGTGAACGTAATTTACGCAAAGCCCTATTCGCAAACGTTTTACGCAAACGACGTAAACGAAGGAAAAATCGACGCTGGCCCGACGTCCATACTTAACATTGCGTACGCCTCATAGAGCAGGGGTAACGTTACGCAGAAAAAAGCCTTACGTAAACGACGTAAAAAAATGTGCCGGGCGGACGTACGTTTGTGGATCGCCGTATCTAGTTAATTTGCATACTCTACGCGGAAATCAACGGAAGCGCCACCTAGTGGCCAGAGTAAATATGCACCTAAGATCCGACGGCGTACTAAGACGTACGCCAGTCGGATCGAGGCCAACATTCAGTCGTATTTTGTTTTGTGGATACAAAACAAAGATACGACGGGGCATCGTAGAAATTACGCGGCGTATCAATAGATACGCCGGCGTAATCTCTTTGTGGATCTGGGCCTCAGTCCAAACACAGAAGGAAGATGTCACTCCTGCCCAATCAACTGCGGCCAGGGCATTCCTTAAAGGTGTTGCAAAGGTTACCATTTTTTCACATTAATGCATCCTATGCATTAAGGTGAAAAAACATCTGATGCTTAGTGGCCCCCAGCTCCCCTGTTTACTTACCTGCGCCATCGAAAGTCCTGCGTCGAGAACGCACTGGATTTCAGGCCGGTCTTCTCGGCTCTTCATTTAAAAGATTGATAGCAGCGCAGCCATTGGCTTGTGCTGCTGTCAATAAAATCCAATGACGCGGGCACCAGGGGGAGGGGCCGAGTCCGGCATTCGTGTCCATGCACGCAAATACAGGAATCGTGAGCGCGCCCGCAAGGTAACCCCCTTGGCAAATGGTTTCCCAGGAGGGTTAGCTGATGTGGGGAGAAGCCGAGACAACCTCCGAGGGACCCCAGCAGACGAGGGTAGGGGGCCACTCTGTGCAACAAGAGCTGCACAGTGGAGGCAAGTATAACATGTTTTTGTTTTTTTTTAAACATTTAAACCTATAAGTATCACTTTCAATCCCAGTTATATGTATACAAAGAGGCAGGGATACTCATGACATCAATGACCTAATATCATCCAATGGCTATATTAGTTCAATAATGTCAATGTTGCCCTTTCCACAGTTGGTCTCAGGTTCAGGCCAAACTCAAGCTCCTCCTTAGACATAAGACAAGACACAAATCTACCTTTGAGTTGCATTTCCTAACAGTATTAAGAAGCTCTTGCATCACAAGGTCGACACATTTCAGAGCTGGTCCTTTAAGCTTCACAATCTGCTTTTTCACTATTGCTTCAAATGCCTTATCCGGAGTAAACAATCCAGTTCTGTAAAAGAAATACAATACAGACTTCATAAATGAAGCCCAAAAATACAAAGCAATAATGTCTACTAAACTATAGGAACTGTCCAGCATTCAACCTTTACTAGACTTGCCACACTTCCCTGACCTATGCAGTGTACATATAATGTACTATAATTGTGATCAATGTAAAAGGATGCACATGGGACAATATAAATACATCATTGGAAAAAGTGCTTGATGTTTGATAAATAGGACAAAGCAAGTATGCATTACCAGGTACACCTAAACTCTGGGCAGATATAAAAGGCACAAGAAAATACAGCTTGTTTTAACCTCCCTGGCAGTATGATTATTTCAGAAAAAAGGTGCTGAAAGCGGTACCATTATTTGCAAGGAAATTTGGCGTTTTATATTGTAGGTCTGTAATTCTTAGGAATAACTCATATAAATCTGACCAAACAAGAGACTAGTAGGCATCCCGGGTATGACATTTTTTTAAAAACAAAATTATAAATTATAATATAATAAATAATTATAAATAATTATAACAAGTAATAATATAATTATAATAAAAATTATTCAATAATGTAATCAACTCAAAATCACTGAAATTTTCTCAGTTGCAGAATTGTCGCTGTCATTACTTTTATTTTTTTATGACGAATTTCCCCACAAATCGCTACCGCTCAATTCTGCAAGTGATTATAATTTATTATCGCTGTTTTCTAGCTGCTCTAAAACCATTTTTTGACATAAAGGGACACTTTTGGACAATCTACAGTTTGCAGGCAGAAAGAACAGTTTTTAGTATATAAAAGAAGATGTAGGGCACTGGGCAGACCACTAGGGACAAAGGGGGTGTGTCTATAAGATTACAGTATACTGTATGTAATGTGTTTGTTTACATTTTTGAATTTGGCGCCGTTCTCCGCTCCCATGCGTCGTAACGTCGCAGGGAATGGAGATCGGCGGCACAGGAGGACACTGTGTGAATCGAGCGAGGTCCCGCTCGCTCACACAGCGCGGTGGCATCGCTGGATCCAGGGACAAGGTAAGTAACTTTGTCTCTGGCTGCAGCGAGGCAAGCCCGAGTCTGGCTCGGGGATACCGCTTTTGGTATGAAAATCTTACCCCGAGTCAGACTCGAGAATACCGCTAGGCAGGTTAATGGAAGCACCTGAATTTGACTTGGTATTAGCAAACTGAACTTCTCTGTACAGTCTGCACAGCAGAAGTAAATGAGAGGGAGGGTGAAGCAGTACACGAAGCCAATCAGGTGTACTGCAGTACAAGTGGCATGCTAACAGTAGAAGAAAGCAGTGTGCTGCTTCCTCTTTCACTGTTTAGTCACATAGTTAAGGTTGGGAGACGACATGTAAGGGAAAGTGAAACTGCAAAAGAAAAGATCAGGTCCCCACCTCTGTTACACAGGATGTGCTGCGGGGCAGAGCTGTGTAGACCTCAGGACTAGGAAGACAGAACTACTAATTCTTAGGCAGGTAAAACAACTCCCATGTATGCATTCCATCTGTGTATTTTGTGTTTTTTTCTGAAGTTCATCTTCTTCCTTCAAATCCTACCACGCAAACTCCTGTTCTCCAGCAGCAGACTGTTGGATAATATAAGATAAGAACCCCTCTCTGTTTGTAAGCAGCGGCCAATCTCCAGTGGCTCCAGTGGTACATGTAAATTCTAAGCAGTCAGATACGCCTCTATTTATTTAGTATAGATATTTATATAGCACCAATGATTTACGCAACTATTTATATATACTTTATATTATACATTCACATCAGCTGCAGCCCTCAAGAAGCTTACAATCTACATTCCCCATCGCACGACTATACATACACATATTAGGGTCAATTTTGAAAGGAGCCAATTAATCTACCAGCGTGTCTTTGGCGTGTGGGAGGAAACCGGGGGAAGCAGAGGAAACACACGCAATCACAGGGAGAAGATGCAAACTCCATGCAGATGGTGTCCTGTTCCAGATTGAAAAGGACACTCTAGTGCTGCATAAGCATAAGCATAACCACTAAGCCACAGCACTGCATGTGTAGCCTGTGCATGTACATATACAGGATGAAAACATCTATGCTGTGCATTTCAGTTATACATCATTACTGTAAATTTCAATAGCCATGTGATGTAATACCTTTTTGTTTTACCTTTTTTTTTGTTTTTCTGAAAAACTTCAATAAATTTACCCTTTAAAAAAAAAAAGGCTAAAAATTGAAATTGCCTAAAATGATGCAGAGTGAGCTCCATGATTGGAGAAGAGACCAGTCATGTGGCTTTGACAGGTCAAATGGGAATACTCTCCCCAGCACTGTGTTTTATAAATGTGAGGAGCTCTATTTTATTTTATTTTAAAGCAATGGCATGACTGCGGTAAGGATCTACCACTGCTTTAGAAATGGACCCTGAAGTAGCATACTTTTTACCAATTATTCCCAAAGTATAACAATGCAGTACCATAGTAACTAGTAACATACCTGACACCATGAATGTTTTTGATTGCATAACTAATCTCCCTCCGTAAGTCCTTCTCCTCGAACTCCACCTAGAGGAATATTTAACACATATGATTAGATTGCATATTAATAGTACAGAAAATGTTTACAGAATTGTATTATGTTGAATGAATTATAATATATATATATATATATATATATATATATATATATATATATACAGTACATACCAAAAGTTTGGACACACCTTCTCATTCAAAGAGTTTTCTTTATTTTCATGACTATGAAAATTGTAGATTCACACTGAAGGCATCAAAACTATGAATGAACACATGTGGAATTATACATAACAAAAAAGTGTGAAACAACTGAAAATATATTTCATATTCTAGGTTCTTCAAAGTAGCCACCTTTTGCAGCAGACACATCTCTAGAACTGTTAGGAGGAGACTGTGTGAATCAGGCCTTCATGGTAGAATATCTGCTAGGAAACCACTGCTAAAGAAAGGCAACAAGCAGAAGAGACTTGTTTGGGCTAAAGAACACAAGGAATGGACATTAGACCAGTGAAAATCTGTGCTTTGGTCTGATGAGTCCAAACTTAAGATTTTTGGTTCCAACCCCCGTGTCTTTGTGCGACGCAGAAAAGGTGAACGGATGGACTCTACATGCCTGGTTCCCACCGTGAAGCATGGAGGAGGAGGTGTGATGGTGTGGGGGTGCTTTGCTGGTGACACTGTTGGGGATTTATTCAAAATTGAAGGCATACTGAACCAGCATGGCTACCACAGCATCTTGCAGCGGCATGCTATTCCATCCGGTTTGCGTTTAGTTGGACCATCATTTATTTTTCAACAGGACAATGACCCCAAACACACCTCCAGGCTGTGTAAGGGCTATTTGACCAAGAAGGAGAGTGATGGGGTGCTGTGCCAGGTGACTACCTCTTGAAGCTCATCAAGAGAATGCCAAGAGTGTGCAAAGCAGTAATCAAAGCAAAAGGTGGCTACTTTGAAGAACCTAGAATATGAAATATATTTTCAGTTGTTTCACACTTTTTTGTTATGTACAATTTCCACATGTGTTAATTCATAGTTTTGAAGCCTTCCATGTGAATCTACATTTTTCATAGTCATGAAAATTAAGAAAACTCTTTGAATGAGAAGGTGTGTCCAAACTTTTGGTCTGTATATATATATATATATATATATATATATATATATATATATATATATATACAGTGATAAAAGTAAGTATTTGAACACCCTGCTATTTTGCAAGTTCTCCCACTTGGAAATCATGGAGGGGTCTGAAATTGTCATCGTAGGTGCATGTCCACTGTGAGAGACATAATCCAAAAAAAAAAAATCCAGAAATCACAATTTATGATTTTTTAACTATTTATTTGTATGATACAGCTGCAAATAAGTATTTGAACACCTGTCTATCAGCTAGAATTCTGACCCTCAAAGACCTGTTAGTCTGCCTTTAAAATGTCCACCTCCACTCCATTTATTATCCTAAATTAGATGCACCTGTTTGAGGTCATTAGCTGCATAAAGACACCTGTCCACCCCATACAATCAGTAAGAATCCAACTACTAACATGGCCAAGACCAAAGAGCTGTCCAAAGACACTAGAGACAAAATTGTACACCTCCACAAGGCTGGAAAGGGCTACGGGGAAATTGCCAAGCAGCTTGGTGAAAAAAGGTCCACTGTTGGAGCAATCATTAGAAAATGGAAGAAGCTAAACATGACTGTCAATCTCCCTCAGACTGGGGCTCCATGCAAAATCTCACCTCGTGGGGTCTCAATGATCCTAAGAAAGGTGAGAAATCAGCCCAGGACTACACGGGAGGAGCTGCTCAATGACCTGAAAAGAGCTGGGACCACCGTTTCCAAGGTTACTGTTGGTAATACACTTAGGCCGGGTACACACGAACAAACATGTATGGTGAAAGCGGTCCGTCGGACCGTTTTCACCATACATGTCTGCCAGAGGGCTTCTGTACGATGGTTGTACACGCCATCGTACAGAAGTCCGCGCGTAAACAATACGCGGGGCGTGTCCGCGTCGTCGCTGCGACGATGACGCGGCGATGACGCGGAGACGTGGGCGGGCCTGCCATTTAAAGGCTTCCACGCATGCGTCGAAGTCATTCGACGCATGCGAGGGACGGCGGGCGCCTGGACATGTACGGTAGGTCTGTACTGACGACCGTACATGTCCGAGCGGGCAGGATTCCAGCGGACGGTTTTAAAACACGTCCAGGAATATTTGCCCGCTGGGAAAAGGCCCGGCGGGCAAATGTTTGCTGGAATTCGGCCCGCTCGCGCCTACACACGACCGAACATGTATGCTGAAACTGGCCCGCGGACCAGTTTCAGCATACATGTTTGGTCGTGTGTACGGGGCCTAAGACGTCATGGTTTGAAATCATGCATGGCACGGAAGGTTCCCCTGCTTAAACCAGCACATGTCAAGGCCCGTCTTAAGTTTGCCAATGACCATTTGGATGATCCAGAGGAGTCATGGGAGAAAGTCATGTGGTCAGATGAGACCAAAATAGAACTTTTTGGTCATAATTCCACTAACCGTGTTTGGAGGAAGAAGAATGAGTACCATCCCAAGAACACCATCCCTACTGTGAAGCATGGGGGTGGTAGCATCATGCTTTGGGGGTGTTTTTCTGCACATGGGACAGGGCGACTGCACTGTATTAAGGAGAGGATGACCGGGGCCATGTATTGCGAGATTTTGGGCAACAACCTCCTTCCCTCAGTTAGAGCTTTGAAGATGGGTCGAGGCTGGGTCTTCCAACATGACAATTACCCGAAGCACACAGCCAGGATAACCAAGGAGTGGCTCTGTAAGAAGCATATCAAGGTTCTGGCGTGGCCTAGCCAGTCTCCAGACCTAAACCCAATAGAGAATCTTTGGAGGGAGCTCAAACTCCGTGTTTCTCAGCGACAGCCCAGAAACCTGACTGATCTAGAGAAGATCTGTGTGGAGGAGTGGGCCAAAATCCCTCCTCCAGTGTGTGCAAACCTGGTGAAAAACTACAAGAAACGTTTGACCTCTGTAATTGCAAAGAAAGGCTACTGTACCAAATATTAACATTGATTTTCTCAGGTGTTCAAATACTTATTTGCAGCTGTATCATACAAATAAATAGTTAAAAAAATCATACATTGTGATTTCTGGATTTTTTTTTTTGATTATGTCTCTCACAGTGGACATGCACCTACGATAACAATTTCATACCCCTCCATGATTTCCAAGTGGGAGAACTTGCAAAATAGCAGGGTGTTCAAATACTTATTTTTATCACTGTATATATATATATATATATATATATATATATATATATATATATATATATATATATATATGACACTAAATAGACATACATATATACAGTACACACTCTGTTTTAGGAGACTAGATAAGAAAGTGAAATGACTAAGAAAGGGAACACAGACATCTTTATTTATTTACACCTAGCTCAGCAGAATGTAATCACTCAGATTGTCCTCCTCCACCCCTCTTTCATGCTGCCATTTACACAAAAAAAGTGTGTACACAGATCTGCTGCTAGACTTTTCCAGATATTTGGGAGTTGGTAGAGACCAGTGGAGGATTCCCACAGGGAGCTGGCAGAGAGCTGTGGCGGATTCCACACAATTGTCTCTAGCTTCTGCTAGATCGGTGCTATACTGCCCAATGCGCTTGTGTGCATGAGAAGGAATAAGCTGCACGTGTGTACATACACCTCATACTTGCGGCTTAGGGACACACACTACCTCTAGAGACAGCTGTAACACAACAATCCCAGGAAAGAACGGGGGGCCGACCTAGGTGGGAAAGCAGGGGGTGCTGCTTCGCAGTACAAAAGCTAACCCAAAGGTAAAAGTGAGGGAGAAGGGACAAAATAAAAAAAATATTTTACTGAGTTGTAAACCCTAATATCTTTTCACCTTAATGCATCCTATGTCAATCAAATCCAATGATGCTTCTTCCAGGGGGTCTACCGATGCGACGAGGAGGCGTCGGGGGACCCTAGAATACGAGGTTCGGGGGCACAGTGTGCAAAACAACTGCACAGTGAAGGTAAGTATAATATGTTTGTTATTTAAAAAAAAAAGGTTTAGTGCTTAAGCCCAAAAACAAAAATGTAGTATACAGCACACCTACACCGCCCCAAAGACGCTGCTTGCAATACTTTTTTTCCCGTCCCGCAAGTGCACCACCCCAGTGTGAAAGCACTCAGACTTTCACACTGGGGAGGCATGAGAGGCAGTTTTCAGGTGCTTTACAGGTGCTATTTCTAGCACTAAAACACCTGAAAGCCGTCTCAGTGTGTAGTACATGTAGTACTAATGCTTTATAACAATATCCATGCATTCCCACTGATGTTTCCATAAAGGAAATAATTATAACATTTCCCACTGGGATTTTTACATAGGACGAGTCACATAAGTGTATGGCTTTTCTCACCTTCCGTTTCCTCCCCATCAGCTTTAAGCTACTCTGCAGTTTCCTGTCAGCCGCCATACTATTTGAACTTCAGGACGTGAGTATGTCTATTTTTTGTATTTATACAAAACATCAATACTATAAATATTATTATTATTTTATCTCGCACCCTAAATTATAAAACAGAGTAGGCATCATCTCACAATGCTGACATTTATTTTCATGTTCATAGTGTTTTTATTACGTTTTTAACAAATACAATGTAAATAAAGTTGATAAGTACCGTATTTTCTGGTGTATAAGACAACCCCCTAATTCTACTGTATTTCTACAGTTTTTGCCTATACTTACTCACTGTATAGGACGACCCACCTTCTGAGGCTTCATATTGCCTATATTTACTTCTTAATGGAAGTTGGAGCTAAACTAGCTGTGCCAATCACAGCGAGTGATGTATTCTATTAATGAATACAAAGCCTGCTCGGATTGGCAGAGGCTGTAACATCATCAGCCCGTGCCTCTCTGACTCTCAAAGCCAATCTGAGCAGGCTTCTGTATGGAGCCTTGCTCGGATTGGCAGAGGTCGTTACTTCAATCTGAGCAGGCACTGTATTCATTAATAGAATACATCACTCGCCTGGATTGGCTCAGCGGTGTATACTGTATGTAGCCGAAGCTACATACAGTATTACCGCACATCCGGTGGGCTGACATACAGACGGCTTCATTTGATACCCGGCGTGTATATATGACAACCCCCGCTTTTTGCCCATTTTTTTTTTGTGTCATGCCTTGTACACACGACCGAGGGACTCGTCGGAAAAGACACATCGTTTTCCTCGTCGAGTTCCTTGTTAGGCTTGTTGAGGAACTCGACAAGCTTGCTTTGCGTACACACGGTCAAGACAAAATCTCCTCGTTCTCAAACGCGGTGACGTACAACACATACAATGGCAGGGGAAGTTCGATTCCACTGACACAACTCTTGGGGCTGCTTTTGCTAATCTCATGTTACTGCGTGTTAAGTAAAAGTTTGGTAAGAGACGATTTGCACTTTTCAGTCTGTTACAGCGTGAAAAATGTGTTATCTCCATTACAAATGCTACTTTTACTCCCGTCTCATATTCTGAGCATGCGCGGGTTTCTTAGCATACACACGCTCGAGTTTCTCGTCGAAAACCAGCCTGACGAGGAACACGACGAGGAAATTGAGACTCCCGTCGAGGAAAAAGAGAACTTATTCTCTTTTTTCCTCGTCGAGCTCCTCGACAATTTCCTCGATGAAAAACGTACACACGACCGTTTTCCTCGGCAAAAAAGCTCTGCCACCAAGTTTCTTGATGGATTCTGTCGAGTTTCTCAGTTGTGTGTACGAGGCCTAAGTGTAAAAGGTTGCCTTATACGCCGGAAAATACGGAAAGTACATTTTTCGACGAGGAAACTGTTGAGGATCTCGTCGAGCCAAAAAGAGAGCATGTCTTCTTTTTCCTCAACGGGAATGGGGAAATTTGGCTCGCCGAGATCCTTGACAGCCTAACAAGGAACTCGACGAGCAAAACGATGTGTTTCGCCCGTGGAGTTTCTCAGTCGTGTGTACGAGGCTTAAGAAGGCTAGTATGGAAAACTATATAGAGTCCTGTAAGACTAAAGGCGGGGGATTGAAGGACTACATTTTTAGGGACAAGAGGAGGAATCCTGGCCAAACTTCTGGTCATTGCCATAAAATATTTTAAGAATTTCTCACATTTATCTAATGGGTTTGCTGTGTTTTTTTTTATTATTATTATTATTATTATTACATTATTTTCATGATTACATTGACAATAGACAATACTAACATCAAAACAACTATTTATGTAATATGTAGGTGTATACCTTTACCAGCTCAAATGGAAAGCGTTCATGAAATATACGATTAATTTTGGCACCGCCAGACAACTCTAGTGTGTCCACTTTATCCCCTGACCCTTCTATCTTCTTTTCAAAATCTTGTGCAAAATGCTGGATCATTCTTAAAAACATGAATAAGAAAAGAATGACTAATTTTGGAACATTTGTAAAATTACTGTTAAACAGTCACATGCAAAAATGGATTCTAAAGAATTTGATATGTTTACAAAGAACAATTCTTTACATGTCATCAAATGTATATATGCACATATATAGGTACAGACTATCATCTAACCTCAGGTCAGGCCGCTGTGTACCTCCCATGGACCATACTAATATTTACATTTCAGCTACAGTAAGTGCTCTATGATCTGGCAATAACTGTCATTACTTATTATATCAAAGTAAAAATATTGTTTAGGGGGAAAGGGGGCCAACAAAGTTTTCTTTTAGAAGCATTTCCTTCCAAGAGAAAAGGAATTAGGTGGAGTTTTAATTGCAAAAATATTTTTGTTAAAAGTTTAGTTGCAGCTTCTCATCAGATCAGAGGAAGAAAAAATAAGTTCTATACTAATGCCGCGTACACACGATAAGGCTTTTGCCCAGCCAAATCACATCGGAAAAATATAGAACATATTTCTATATCTAAACTCCGATGAAATTCAACTGAATTTCCGATGAAATAACTCTGATGGGGCATACACACGATCGGAAAATACGATGGAAAAACTCCATCTGACTTTTTCCATCGGAAAATCCGATCGTGTGTACGGGGGAAATGGACCCTTTCACACTGGTGCAGTCCACCAGCAGATCCCCCTGCTCTTCTGTACACTGATCCCTGCTGAGCAGGCAGATGACAGGTCTGTGTCTATTCTGCTAATGCAGAGGGGACACGGACACAGCCCGCTCACCCCTATAGGCTGTCAGATGGAAACGGACCACCTGTCCATATTCATCAGACTGTCATTTAATTCGATCTGCCAAACGGATGAGAAAAAGATGCCCATCCGTCTGTTTTTAGCGTACAAGATCAGATTGGATGTCCGCAGGGGTCAACGGACACGTGTGTTGACATCCGCCACTCCATAGAGAGCAACGGATGGTTCAATTGGGTTCGCCTGAAAAACTGACAGGTGGACCCGATCAGGGGCCTAAAGGGCATGAGGGCACCAAGAATCACAGACAATTTATCTACTGATAAAAATATATTGCTAAAATGTGGTAATACACAGAACTACTAAAATATATCCTTGCATGTCCAGTCATTTTTGTCATATCAGATCATGTGATTAGAATGAATGTCATTATTCACAGTAGTGACACCAATCAGTGCCCATGAGTGACCCCAATCAGTGCCCATTAGTGATGCCAGTCAGTACTGCCTTTCGCTGCCCATCAGTGCCACCTAATCAGTGACCTTCAGTGCAGCCTCATCAGTGCCCAAAAGTGCCACCTCATCAGTGTCCATCAGAGCAGCCTATCAGTGCCCATAAGTGCCCATCAGCACATTAGTGAAGGAGAAAAAAACTCTGTAAAGACTCTGTAAAGAATAAAAAAAAACAGCAGTGATTAAATACCACCAAAAGAAAGCTCTGTTTGTGTTTAAAAAAATACAATAAAAACAATTTGGGTGCAGTGTTGCATGACCGCTCAATTGTCATTCAAAGTGTGAGGCCTTGTACACATGACCGAGGAACTCGTCGGAAAAGACACATCGTTTTCCTCAACGAGTTCCTTGTTAGGCTTGTCGAGGAACTCGACAAGCTTGCTTTGCGTACACACGGTCAAGACCTAATCTCCTCGTTCTCAAACGCGGTGACGTACAACACATACAATGGCAGGGGAAGTTCGATTCCACTGGCACAACCCTTGGGGCTGCTTTTGCTAATCTCATGTTACTGTGTGTTAAGTAAAAGTTTGGTAGGAGACGATTTGCACTTTTCAGACTGTTACAGTGTGACAAATGTGCTATCTCCATTACAAACGCTACTTTTACCGAAGGTGCGCTCCCATCTCATACTTGATTCTGAGCATGCGCGGGTTTCTTAGCATACACACGATCGTGTTTCTCGTCGAAAACCAGCCCGACGAGGAACGCGACGAGTTCCTCGACAGTTTCCTCAATGAAAAACGTACACACGACCGGTTTCCTCGGCAAAAAAGCTCTGTTACCAAGTTTCTTAAAGGATTCTGACGAGGAAAACGGTCGTGTGTACGAGGCCTGAGAGTGCTGAAAGCTGAAAATTGGCCTGGGCAGGAAGGAGGAAGTGCCCGGTAGGCAAGTGTTTAATTACCACCTAAGTTAGCCACAGAACCTGTGTAATTAATATGAGTTTGGTTTTAAATGGATGAGGTGGCAACACCAACCCTATTATGTGCAGAACAAATAAAAATTATATTGCCAGCAAAGACTAGATGTTTAGTACAGGGATGAGCAGACTGTGGATGAGGACTAAAGCTAAACTTCTACTAAACAATCTAGGAGAAACAACATTTTAATAACAAGGCAAAGCTATTCTTTTTTATTTTTCTAATAGTTTTTACATCTGTTGTAACATGGAAAATGCTAAATAATAATATGTAATAATAATAATAATAATAATAATATAATAATCAATCTTTTCTGATTGACTGCACATTTTTGAACTTTACAATGTATTAGGAAATACATAAATCACGTTAGTTGTAAAACTAGAATATTTCATAGAAAAGAAAATCATGCATACTGCAGCAATGCTTTTGTCTTCCTTGATGGATCCTCTGGTTTAAAATGTTTGTAAACTTCAACTTCATGTTCTAAGGAAAGCAGCTGATCTTGTAGCTTGCTCCTAAACTCTGGTAGTGTATCGCGTATGTGGTTGGTGAGTTGCTTTAAAAGAAAAAGTAATAGAGGCAGTGAATACAGGTGTTATCAGTAACTGAGACAATACTGACTAGCATCTATAAAGGGTACATGTGCCTTTATACATTTAACACAGTTTACTAAGGGGTCAACCAGGGAGACAATGGGCTCCATTCACAAAAGCAGATCGCATGCAGTATTTACAGTAGGTGTTTGTGATATTGTGCTTTTAGCACGACAGCGTCGCGCTGATACTCGGCGACAGGGTGCCGAGATCTCGCCGACATCTCACACTCACTGGAATGGTGACAGCACATCCCAGCAAGCGCGTCATAGAAGAGACGGGAGATCCGACTTGGATTCCCGCCAATTCTACACGTGTGCGGCGTTTGTTATGAATCCTGAGGGGGAAGTCCCCGCCGGATTTTAAATAAAAATCCGGCATGGGTCCCCCCCTCAGGAGCATACCGGGCCCTTAGGTCTGTTATGGGTTGTAAGGAGAGCCCCCCTACGCCGAAAAAAACGGCGTAGGGGGTCCCCCTACAATCCATACCAGACCCGTATCCAAAGCACGCTACCCGGCCAGCCAGGAAGGGAGTGGGGACGAGCGAGCGCCCCCCCCCCTCCTGAGCCGTACCAGGCTGCATGCCCTCAACATGGGGGGGTTGGGTGCTCTGGGGCAGGGGGGCGCACCCCCCCACCTCAGAGCACCCTGTCCCCATGTTGATGAGGACAGGGCCCCTTCCCGACAACCCTGGCCGTTGGTTGTCGGGGTATGCGGGCGGGAGGCTTATCGGAATCTGGGAGCCCCCTTTAATAAGGGGGCCCCCAGATACCGGCCCCCCACCCTAAGTGAATGAGTATGGGGTACATCGTACCCCTACCCATTCACCTGCAAGAAAAGTGGTAAAAACACAAATAAACCACACAGTGTATTAAAATATTTTATTTTTCTGCTCCGGAGGCCGCCCCCTGTCTTCTTTATTAGCTCTTTTACCAGGGGGGGCTTCTTCTTTGACGTCTTCGGGTGGGTGGGGGCCGCCGTCTGGTTCTCTTCCACCGCCGGGGGGGGTGGCTTTTAAAAAAGCCCCCACCCCCCCGGCGGGTTTCCTCCGGCGTCTTCGGCGGGGCTCTTCTTCTTCCGCTATCCCGACGGGTCTTCTCAACTCTCCGGGGGTCTCCTTCTGTCTTCGCCGCTCTCCGCTCTTGACTCGGCGCACCCCGGTTCTTCGTCTCGCTGTCCGGTGTCTTCTCCGTGCTGTACGTCTTCTTCCGTGCTGTGATGAGTTCTTCTTCCGCGCTGTGACGTCATGTTCTTCACTTCTCTTCTTCTCCCGATGTTGACTCGCCGGTCCTCCTCGCTGAAATGACGGATGCGCGCCTTGCATCGGACCTATATAGGCCTCACAATCCCATCATGCTCTGTACCTACCCATGTGATACCTACCACGTGGTAGGTATCACATGGGTAGGTACAGAGCATGATGGGACTGTGAGGCCTATATAGGTCCGATGCAAGGCGCGCATCCGTCATTTCAGCGAGGAGGACCAGCGTGGCAACATCGGGAGAAGGAGAGAAGTGAAGAACATGACGTCACAGCACGGAAGAAGAACTCATCACAGCACGGAAGGAGAAGACGTACATCACGGAAGAAGACACCGGACAGCGAGACGAAGAACCGGGGTGCGCCGAGTCAACAACGGAGAGCGGCGAAGACAGAAGGAGAACCCCGGAGAGTTGAGAAGACCCGTCGGGATAGCGGAAGAAGAAGAGCCCCGCCGAAGACGCCGGAGGAAACCCGCCGGGGGGGTGGGGGCTTTTTTAAAAGCCACCCCCCCCCGGCGGTGGAAGAGAACCAGACGGCGGCCCCCACCCACCCGAAGACGTCAAAGAAGAAGCCCCCCCTGGTAAAAGAGCTAATAAAGAAGACAGGGGGCGGCCTCCGGAGCAGAAAAATAAAATATTTTAATACACTGTGTGGTTTATTTGTGTTTTTACCACTTTTCTTGCAGGTGAATGGGTAGGGGTACGATGTACCCCATACTCATTCACTTAGGGTGGGGGGCCGGTATCTGGGGGCCCCCTTATTAAAGGGGGCTCCCAGATTCCGATAAGCCTCCCGCCCGCATACCCCGACAACCAACGGCCAGGGTTGTCGGGAAGGGGCCCTGTCCTCATCAACATGGGGACAGGGTGCTCTGAGGTGGGGGGGGCCGCAGTGCGCCCCCCTGCCCCAGAGCACCCAACCCCCCCATGTTGAGGGCATGCAGCCTGGTACGGCTCAGGAGGGGGGGGGGGCGCTCGCTCGTCCCCACTCCCTTCCTGGCTGGCCGGGTAGCGTGCTTTGGATACGGGTCTGGTATGGATTGTAGGGGGACCCCCTACGCCGTTTTTTTCGGCGTAGGGGGGCTCTCCTTACAACCCATAACAGACCTAAGGGCCCGGTATGCTCCTGAGGGGGGGACCCATGCTGGATTTTTATTTAAAATCCGGCGGGGACTTCCCCCTCAGGATTCATAACAAACGCCGCACACGTGTAGAATTGGCGGGAATCCAAGTCGGATCTCCCGTCGCTTCTATGACGGCTCTGTATCCATCGCGGCAAGCCAGCTCGGCGCTGGCTCCCGCGATGGGGCTCGTAGGTGCTCAATCTCGCTGAGAAAGAGAGCGAGATTGACACAAAATCGGGTTCACCTACTGTAGATGTTTTCCTAATGTGATTCTGAAACTGTCACTGCGGGAAATAAGTAGTGGTCCAGGCATGTGATAGTTAAGGAACCGGCACCCGCCGGCATCCTTAACAACCAGTAAACAATATAGTTGTTAAGGAGTGGGTGACCGCCATGTCCTTAACAGCTGATGAGTCATCATGTAAAAAGAATGTAATGTAAAAAGTATTGCCGGTGTTCTGCCGAGAAGTGCCTGGCTATCCAATAGTGCCCGGGTGGAACTGCAAATGTGCCGCATGGAGCCAAATTGATGCTCAGCTGTTGAGTCGCGTTGCCGAGGCACGTTCATGTAGGTGAGGGGCAGACAAATACATGAAGGGGTCTAATAAATATTCCAATCGCACACCTTCCTGGGGAAACGGCTCATAAATACAAAAATGGGTGCTGAAGCGATCACCAGCTGGGTACTGGAACAATCAACCACATGAACATATTTGCCAGCACACCACAGATCATATATAACGTCCAAAAGCTTTAATGCACAGAAAACATCACAAGAGGTGCAACGTTTCGAGGCCCTGCAGGATCTCTTCGTCAGGCAAGTGACAAAGAGGTCCTGCGTGGCCTCGAAATGTTGCACCTCTTGTGATGTTTTCTGTGCATTAAAACTTTTGGACGTTATATACGATCCGTGGTGTGCTGGTGTGTTCATGAGTTACATGAAGGGGCGAATATTTAAATGATGGGCAGTGGTGGGGCGGAATTTTTATCGGTGGCCAAACAAAACCGCAAAATAAATCTTTATCTAAAATAGAAAAAGCCGCCCTTCAATTGACTAAACATGCCCCACAAGCGTCCAGAAAGAATAGTAGATAAAGATGCCCTTTGCAGCTTTCTTTGGCCATCGATAAAAATTCCGCCCCCAGCATTGCCCATCATTTAAAAGTCCGCCCCCTTCATGTAAGTAGCCACCCCTCAGCTACATGAACATGCCTCTGCAACGCAAGACAACACTGTTCTAGGGGTCCGTACTGCGCGTGCATGGCACATTCACAGTTCCACCCAGTCAGGAAAGGGGGGGGGGCTATTAAAATATCATATATATACTATATATATATATATATATATATATATATATATAGCGTTTATTTTAGTGAATACCAAAACATGTTTTGAAAAACGATGTGCGGTATCTTAGTGCATATTTGTATGTGGCAATATACCGTGTTATGAATGGCGCCCAATGTTTCTTTCTCACAGGGTGTAACAGCACTGGTGAACAGAGTGAACCACAACTGCGGTTAGCAAGGATTTCAATGCGCTTCTTTATGTGACAACTCAGTATTGGGCCCCAGGCGTCACTCCTCACAAACAGGAGTTTGGGGTATCTCTACATCATTTTGTATTGGAAGTCGATGCGTCACAATTCATCACCTGATCTAATACGAATCAAATTTTTAAGCTCCTCTAAGATCGAGTTTAGTAACTACGGTAGAAGCCTGTAGTCTTATTCAGGAATAAGTGGAAGAGGATAGCGATTTTTCACTGTGACTTTGTTCAAGGCTCGATAGCCTATGATAGGTCTGAGGCTACCATCTTTATTTGTAACAAAAAACATACCAGCACTGGCAGGAGAAGTAGAAGGTTTAATGAAACCCTTTTTTAGGTCATCTTGTAAATATTTATTTAAATGTTGAAGTTCTGGTTGAGAAAGAGAATAGATTCTACCCGTAGGTATAGAGGTACCTTGCAGTAATTCAATGGGACAGTCATATATCCTATGAGGAGGCAATGTCTCTGCATTCTACTCACTGAATACATCAGAAATTTGAAGGTACTGAAATGGTATCTCTTGAGGGGGCAAGATGAAGCAGTGGAGCAACTTGATAACAAGTCTTTTTACAATATGGTGAATGCAAAAGTACAGTTGCTTGATCCCAGAGAAAAGTAGGCATATGCTGTTTAAGCCAAGGTAACCCCAAACAACAGGGAATATTAGAGATGGTATAACATCATAGGTCAGAAATTCACTATGGTTATCTCCACAAATAGTCAATAAAGGTTAGGTTTGGTACAATATAGGTCCAGATGCAGAAGTTGTTCCATCGATAAAGCTCACAGAAAGAGGGGGCGACTTCTTCAAGTGTGGAATTTTGTGTAAAGAAACAAGGGCTGAATTGATGAAGTTACCACATGCGCCTGTATCCAACATAGCCTTGACAGGAATTCTAACTTGATCCCATTGTAACATAAGGAGTAAAAAGATATAAGGAGCATGTTTAGAAACAGAACGAGCCAATTTGCAAAGGTGAATTGGCTTACGTTCGTCCTTTTTCTTTTTTACAAGAGGACAAGAAGAAATGGCATGTTCCGATGAGGCACAATAAGGGCAGAGATTCAATGTGCGGTGACAAATTTTTTCAGATGAGGTAAGTGGGGAACGTGTAGTCCCAATGTCCATTTTTTCATCAACGGGAATCAAACTCAATTTTTTAGGCATGGGGCAGATGTAATTACACTTGACTGACGTTCAGCTCATCTCTCTCTTAACCTACGATCAATGATGATCGAACGTTGTATAATGTCATTAAGAGTAAGAGGGAGATCTGATCAAGCCAACTCATCCTTGAGTGGTTCGGAAAGGCCAAGGCGAAATTGGTTATGCAGTGTGACATCATTCCACTCAGTTTCAATAGCAGACCTCTGGAATTCCGCAATGAAATCCTCAACTGGCCCTCTACCTTGTTTGAGGTTCCAAAGAGCATTTTCATCAGTGAGTTGCTTATTGAAGTCATCATATAGCATAGACATAGTTGCTAGAAATTGTTGACAGGAATTTAGGATTGGATCCTCTTTTTCTAGGTAGGTATTTGCTCAATCACAGGGTTCACCCTGCAAATAGGATAGAACGGTGAGCACTTTAATCCTATCATTGGGGAAAGTGCGAGGACAGAGTTCAAACATTAATTTACAGGCATTAATGAACTCTCTATAGGTCTTTCGATCACCAGAAAAAGAAGGAGGTGGGTTAACCTTAGGTTCAGGGGGGAGATGAGGTAAATTTGGGGTAAGGGCAACTAAATCTTGCAAGGCCTGATTTTCTGCGTGTAGATTTTGTAGTGTGTGAGCGAGAGCGTCTACCCTCTGAGTAAGGGTGACAACTTGGTTTGCAAGTTCCGCTGGGTTCATGATATGGTTCTACTATTCTGTAACAGCACTGGTGAATGGAGTGAACCACAACTGCGGTTAGCAAGGATTTCAATGCGCTTCTTTATGTGACAACTCAGTATTGGGCCCCAGGCGTCACTCCTCACAAACAGGAGTTTGGGGATCTCTACATCATCTCTCTGTCACATAAAGAAAGGCGTTGAGCTACTAAGGATGGGCGCATTACAACATGCAACCAGAGCTTAGCATTTAAAATTATAATATACTTTAAAGGTCAAGATTCCAATACACCTCTATATGCAAGTGATTATCAGTACGGGGGCCCCAGGCGTCACTCCACACAAACAGGAGTTTGGGGGTTCTCTACATCATATCACTTTGAGCATATAGGGATGTATTAGGTCACTAAGGGAGATGGTATAAAATACCATCAACCCCTAGCATAGAAAAGTTAGAGCGAATATGTTCAAACAATTAGGACAAGGCCTACAAGGGATTTGTACTTATGTCAAGCTCGTAGTAAATAGGAGTTGTAGTGACAACTAGTAGTTGCGCATGAGAGGCAATATAGCTTAGGTAATAGTAGTTGCATATAAAAGGCAATATAGCTCATGTTATTATAGTTGCATATATGAGGTGAATATTGCACAAGTAATTTGAGGGTAGCTGACCCTTTAAGGTACTCCTTAGCAAACAGTCCTTAGCACAGCACTATATCCCAAATAGTATGTTGATCTGCACAAGGCATACTAAGTAACAACAAATGTATTAAATGGAACACAAGCAGCAGATCTTCTTATAGGACTACAAGTGATACAATAGCTACTTATCTGTTTGCAGGCTTCAATGTAGGAGATAGGGATTCCGTGGTGTAGTGTGTTCAGCAAAGGCCTCAAAGGTTGTCCCCAGCAATGATCTGTGTTGTAGTAGGTGCAATAGCAGCAAAGTAGTAGTTGTTGCCTGGAGCGGTGTTGCAGCATAAGGAGCGATGGCAGCGGTATGAGTAGCGTGGCCGAGCTACAGTTGACAATAATAGAACAATGTTTCTATTTCAATTCAATGCCTTTATAGACAAGTGCCAGGTGTAGTGCATTGCACTGAATTTGAAAGGAGCGCCGTTGGCTGCGGCGCGCTTCGGCGTTCCATGGTGGAATGCACGGGGCGCCGCGCGATGACGTCATTGCGTGGTCAGCGTAATGCGCTCCAGGGTGGAACGCAAACAGGAAGTAACAGGCGCACAGAGAGCCTGTTACAGTGGGACATTAGAAATGGCATTTACATCTGTCCAGTCAGGACAAGCAATGAGGTTTTGACTCTGGGGAAAATTTGTCAAATAATAGGAATTGCCCCAAAGGTACTACTATATGTAGACACTTCTTCACAGTTTCTGGTTCCTGTTCACTTTAAAGAGAAGTTCCACTTTGCAAGGGAAGCCTTTCCCTCCTAGGTTCTAATCCTGATCTTAGTGTAATGTGTGTCGAAGTAAATCAGGATTTCAGCTTTCTCAGCAATTGCTGAAAGTTACATTTTCATCACTCTGCAAAGATTAAAAATTATGACTGTCCATTTATATTCCATTAAATATGTTTTGGAAGTTTCTGATACTTTCCTGGCTGCTTCTAAATGAATTCCACAGCTCTCTGCTAAGATGTCAGAAATATTTTAGCCTGCTTTCTGAGATCTCAGGTTCATGGGGACCAGGATAGAAATTACATCTATAGGTACCAGACCACTTGAGGAGTCACAAAAGGTGAGTCTGCAGTAAAATACACAGGCCCGGATTCACATACATTGGCGCATAGTGGTTTGGGCTTTGAAGGCACACGATACAATTTATATGAAAATACTAGAAAATGTATTGGTATGAAATATCATAAAATCAGTTATAAACATAAAATCAACCTAGAAATTAAATGAATAGCTGGTTCTACAGAGGTTAACACAGTACAGTACTTATATAATCTTAGTATACAGAGGCTTAAGTATAAAGCAGATTTAGAGATACAGTCTTATATTGTGTAACCCGAGTAGTAATCCGGAGGATATGGAGGGCTTGCTCTACATGTTGCGCGCTTGGGAATATCGCTTCCTCAGGAGCATAGATATTTCAGTGTTTAGGCCGCGTTGGAGGTAGACAACGTGCGGTCGTGTGTTATCCCCACTGTGGCTGTGTATTCAGAAATTAAACTGATCCAGCCTAGTGTAGGGGTAATATCATTAACACGAGGACAAAATATCGTAGGGTGGTAGGGCAGTCAATTGCTGGTAAGCAACTATAAAGATGTATCCGGTCCAAGGGTATAACCAAACGGTAATGTATATGCTTGATATGTAGGGCTATACAGAAAAGGGCAGATGGGTAGATCTGCCAAAACGATTACCAGACTAGAAGGCCCCAATCAATAGAGAGGAGATGGTTGCAGGCAATGGTAGTAAAACGATAACCTTGCAGCCCAAGATTTCACAAGCATCCGTGAGGAGACCCCCTGGTGTGGATATGACATCATATCCACACCAGGGGGTCTCCTCACGGATGCTTGGGGTGGAAATCCTGTACCATAAGCGGTATCCCCGAGCCAGACTCGGGATTGCATCGCAGTATGCAGGCGGAGATTACTTACCTTGTCCCTGGATCCTGCGATGTCTTACCGCTGTGTGATCGAGCTGTGTCCTCGCTCGATTCACACAATGCCCGAGTGCCGCTGAGCTCTGTTCCTTGCGACGTTACGGCGCACGGGGGGCGGAGATCGGCGCCAAATAAAAAAAAATAAAAACACAATACACATACAGTATACTGTAATCTTACAGATTACAGTACTGTATAAAATAAATACACACCCCCTTTGTCCCTAGTGGTCTGCCCAGTGTCCTACATGCACTTTTATATAATAAAGACTGTTCTTTCTGCCTGGAAACTAGAGATTGTCTCTAGCAACCAAAAGCTAAAAAACAGCGATAATAAATTAAGCGATAGCGATTTGTGGGGAAATTTTCGTCATTAAACACTGAAAGTAATAATTTTTATTATTATTTGTTATAAGTATTTATAGTTATTTATTACATTATAAATTATGATTTTGTGTTTCAAACTTTATCATACCCAGGATGTCTACTAGACTCTTGTTCGGACAGATTTAAGTGAGTTATTTCTAAGAATTACAGGCCTACAATGTAAAACGCCAAATTTCCATGCAAAATAATTATAGTGCTTTCAGCACCTACAATCTGAAAGAATCATACCGCCAGGGAGGATAAAGGGAACCTGCTGACACCATACAGAAGGATTTAAAAGGAATTTGCTGGCACCTTTCATTCCAGTACATAATAATGTTTTGAGTCCAGTGGATGGATTGAGTAACCAGTTATAAGGAAAGTTTATTAATTTACTGTAGATGGGTCCCATACTTCAGGTGAGTAGTTATTTCTTCTGGTGGTGGAGCACTCTTATTTGAGATGGAGCACAGAAGTTAAAATAAGGTCTTCAGGGTGATGAATGGATATTCTGATCACTAAGACTATTTTCTGTTTATCACATTGAATATACAGTATTAGAGATCGATCGATTATCAGCAGCCAATATCAGCATTTTCTGAAAAATCAGTATTGGTCTCAAACTAGACCGATATTACCGATATTGCTTCAAGGGGTTTTACCGGGGTGATGCCTGCAGCGGTACCGTTGTTTAGATCGGACGATCGGCTTTATTGTAAGAACAACCGTGCGGCTCAGCAGCTGCTCTGCTGTTATTACAAGCAACATCCCACCAGGAGGCCTGAGCAACCAGCTGGCATGTCTTCTGGCTGCCCCAAGATCCGAACAAAGCCGATGCTTCAGTCGGGTCTCTGATCTAGCAATCCGGAAGCGATGTCATGACATTACTTCCTGGATTACTGGCATCTTAAAGGTACCCGTTTTAAAAAATAAAGTATTTAAAAATGCAGATCTTGACGTTTAATACTTTAAAGTGCAAAGGAGTGGTTGGGGGTCTTAAAGACCCCCAATCCCTCCATAAAGAGTATCTGTCAATGCCTATTACTGTCACAAGGGATGCTTACATTCCTTGTGACAGCAATAACAGTTATTAAAGACATAAAAATCTAAAATGACAGTGTAAAAAAATTGTTTTTGTAATGTACAAAATATCAGCCAAAAATATTGGCTTTTTGGCAAGAGAGGTGGCCGAAATATCGGTATCGTATCGGCACCAAAAAAACGATATCAGTCGATCCCTAGACAGTATCTAACAAAAGTGAGTACACCCCTTACAATTTTGTAAATATTTTATTATATCTTTTTTTGTGACAACACTGAAGAAATGACACTTTGCTACAATGTAAAGTAGTAAGTGTACAGTTTGTGTAACAGTGTAAATGTACTTTCTCCTAAAAATAACTTAACACATTAATGCTCAATGCATTGAGCCTTCAACTTCTTTACCTGTAACATCAGCCCACACCAGGCCTCTAAGTGCCATACATGATCCTATGGTTATAGGGTGAGTCACATTATGGCCTATGAGTATTGGTGGAGATGTTCTTTTATGTGGTAGTTTGTCTAGCGTATGTTGGTAACAATTTTAATTGCACTCTTGTCTGTTGTTTTTTTTAACTTTGAATCAATAAATGATTATATTTTAAAGGGGTTGTAAAGGTTTGTTTTTTTATTTACTAAATAGGTTCCTTTAAGCTAGTGCATTGTTGGTTCATTTACCTTTTCCTTCGATTTCCCTTCTAAATGTTTTTTTTCTTTGTCTGAATTTCTCACTTCCTGTTACTCCTCTGTAAGCTTGCCCCCATCATCTGGCTGGGGGTTAGTCAGCCAGAACAGCTTACTGAGGAGGAACAGGAAGTGAGAAATTCTGACAAAGAAAACAAAGAAAAAAACCATTAGAAGGGAAATGGAAGGAAAAGGTAAGTGAACCAACAATGCACTGGCTTAAAGGAACCTATTTAGAAAATAAAAAATAAACCTTTACAACCCCTTTAATATTGTGTATATTGTGGTGCTTAAAAATCTAGAGTTCCCTCATTCCACTATATTAGAAAGATTGTTTTCTATGTATAGTTTTTAATTATTTACAGACTTTTTCTTTCAAATGTGTGCCATTATAGGGTGACCACGTGTCCCGGATTGCCCGGGACAGTCCCACATTCTGCAGGTCTGTCCCGGGCACCTTCACTCTACAGTGTCATGGAATGAATTTGACACAGGTCTTAGCATGAACCCCTCAGAGCTTAAGATGTGACACCCCCCAAACTAGTCAAGAACTACAGGTCCCAGCAGAGATCTGTGAAATCTATGGGGTCACACCCTTAGATCTCATGGGTTCATGTGGGGAGTTTCAAAATTGGGGGGGGTCACATCTTTAGATATCATCGGTTCATGCTGGGATTTGTAGTCCTTTACTTTGGGGGGGGGGGTGTGACCTCCCCAAAGTTAAGGACTACAGGTCCCAGCATGAAACCCCCCCCCCAAAGCTGAAGATGTGAGACCCCCTGCCCCCCAAATAGTGAAGAACTACAGGTCCCAGCATAAACCTGTGAAATCTATGGGATCACACCCTTAGATCTCAGGGGTTTCATGCTGGGTTTTGTAGTCCTTCAAATTGGGGGGGGGGTCACATCTTTAGATATTAGGAGTTCATGCTGGGACTTGTAGTCCTTCACTTTTCGGGGGAATGTGACCCCCAAAAGTGAAGAACTACAGGTCCCACCATGAACCCCTCAGAGCTGAAGATGCGACCTCCACCCCCCACCTACTGAAGAACTACAGGTCCCAGGATGAACCGGTGAAAACCATGGGGGGGGGTCACAATTTTTTTTTATAAAAAGTTTTATTTTTTTAGAAAAGGGGGGGGGGGGGTGTCCCTGAATGGCAGTTTGGAAATGTGGTCACCCTAGTGCCATAAAAGGGAGGTACCTATTTACTGAAACTACGTACATAAAAATGCTGTATATTTTATCACTGCAGAGAAGATGATTAGATAACGATATTCCTAAACCTTGAGGTCACAGAAAAATATTCATAATGAAGATTTACCTGATTAAGGACTTTCTGGAGGTACGATGTTCCCATGCAATCTGCCATGTGTCTGTAAGCTGGATGAGATAGGAAGAAATTCTTTTCTGCTACCAAAGCAGCTTGAATATCCTTTTTACCATCAATATCTTTTTGGCTACGATTCACAACACCAACATAACCTGAAGGAACACAAAGACATGTATTACTAATTGTATTCAAATCCCAAAATATATGGCATCAGTGTAAGAAAAAAACACTATAAAGTCTCGTTCACATGGATGTACTAAAGCACATGCACGTGCGAGGGCCATGTACCTAGTCTGCCCTCAGGGGATTAATCGCAGGCAGTCTAATTCATGTCAATTGGGATGCAGTGGCTGCATGGACACAACAGCTGCGCCCAATTTGACTGCCATGGAGGTGTATGGTCTCAAACTGCACGGCCATCAAATTGGGAGCAGCGACTGTAACCATGCAGTTGCTGCATCCCAACTGACATAAAGGTGACTAACATCACAGGGAACACCTGTATATCCCGGTGTAGTCATCTTGGCCCTTGCATGGGTGTACCATTCAGTAAGTAAATGAGACCCTAAATTGTTAAAGACTGAACTGATTGGCATACAATAAAACATACATGGGGTTGATTTACTAAAACTGGAGCGTGCGAAATCTGGTGCAGCTCTGCAAAAATTGTACATGCTCATTTATACAGTTAATAAATAATTCTTAGATACTGCAGTTTAATCACTTCCTTACCGAGTCATATTTGAAATGACGTTGGCAGGAACCCTCCCTCCAGGGTGGACGTCATATGACGCCCTGAGCCTCCAGGGGTGCTAGGGGGCGCACGCTAACCGCCGGCGGCACAAGTGCCCGCCGCATCGCCCGGGACCCGTTGCATGTGCTCGCGGCCATGATATCCGCCGGGCACCCGCGATTGCCCGCAATCACGGCAGGACCATGGATCTGTGTGTGTAAACACACAGATCCATGTCCTGTCAGAGGTGAGGAGACCAGTCCAGTACAGAGGAACACACATCGGTCTCCTCCCCTTGTGAGTCCCCTCCCCCTACAGTTAGAATCACTCACTAGGGAACATTTTAACCCCTTGCTCGCCCCCCTAATGTTAACCCCTTCCCTGCCAGTCACATTTACACAGTAATCAGTGCAGTTTTATAGCACGAATTGCTGTATAAATGTGAATGGTCCCAAAAATGTGTAAAAAATATCTGATCTGTCGTCGCAATGTCACGGTCACAATAAAAATAACAGATCGCCGCCATTACTAGTATAAAAATTTAAATAAAATTTCATAAATCTATCCCCTATTTTGTAGATGCTATAACTTGCGCAAACCAATCAATAAACGCTTATCGCGTTTTTTTTTTTACAAAAAATATGTAGAAGAATACGTATCGGCCTAAACTGAGGAAAATAAAAATTGTGATATTTATTAAATCAAAAAGTAAAAAATATTGTGTTTTTTTCAAAATTGTCGCTATTCTTTTGTTTATAGCGCAAAAAATAAAAACCGCAGAGGTGATCAAATACCACCAAAAGAAAGCTCTATTTGTGGGGAAAAAAAACATAAAGATTTCATTTGGGTACAGTGTTGCATGACCTCGCAATTGTCATTCAAAGTGCAATAGCACTGAAAACGAAAAATTGGTCTGGGCAGGAAGGGGGTGAAAATGCCCGGTATGGAAGTGGTTAAAATACTTTCATTTTAATGAATTCTACTCAAAATAAATTGTATTGTGAAAGTATGCAGCACAGTGGCGTAGTGATTAGAATGTAAGCCTTGCAGCAATTGGGATCCTTCAGCCAGGACACTATGGTTTCCTCCAGGTACTCCAGTTTCCTTCCACACTTCAAGAACGTTATAGTGATTGTAAGGCTTCGGTTTTTTATTATTATTATTTAAAATAACAAATATGTCATACTTACCTCCACTGTGCAGCTCGTTTTGCACAGAGTGGCCCCAATCGTCCTCTTTTGGGGTCCCTCGGCGGCACTCACGGCTTCTCCCCTCATCGTATAACACCCTAGGAGAAGCTTTCTTCTGGGGGGTTACCTTGCGGGCACGCTCCCGAGTCCAGCATTCGGCGTCCATAGACACGAATGCCGGACTCGGTCCCCGCCCCTCGGCGCCCAAATCCTTGGATTTGATTGACAGAAGTGGGAGCCAATGTCTGCACAGCTTTCAATCTATCCAATCAAGAGCCAAGAACCATGAAATAGCAGGCTTAAGTTTGCGACGTGAAAAACCGACTAGCGACGACGTAAGAGAATGCGACGACCACGCGTACCTTCGTGGATTGCCGTAAACAGCTCATTTGCATACCCGACGCGGAAAACGACGCAAACTCCACCCAGCGGTCGCCGAAGTATTGCATCCTAAGATCCAAAGGCGTACGAAGCCGTACGCCTGTTGGATCTTAGCCAAAAGCCGTCGTATCTTTGTTTGTAAATTACAAATAAAGATATGACCCGGCAAATTTGAAAGTACGCCGGAGTATCAGCAGATACTCCGGCGTACTTTTTCTGTGAATCTGGCCCACTGTATATAAATTGCTGTATAAATTGACAGTGCTAAATAAATACCTGCAATAAAAAATAAGTGTGAAAAATGTACCTGGTGCTGTATTAAAGGGGTAATAAGCCCCAAACAAAAAATGTAACATATTGCAGCTTACCAATGATTAGATGTGGTGCTGCATTATTTTATTTTTTAGGCTTTTTTTCTCGGTTTTCACTTGTTGATCTGGCCAGTAACACACATCCTGTATTAGTGTCCCCACTCTGGATGAAGGAGCACAGGGGACACCTTTGGACAGCAGCATTGTCAGTCTGACGGAAAGAAGTGTTAAGCCTCATATACACGGTCGGACTTCAAACAAACTTTTCTGTGGATTTTTGTTTGAAGGGTGTTGGCCATGAACTTTGTATGCATACACACAGCAGGACTTTTTCAGCAAACTTTCCCAAAATCAAATGGTTTTTCAGCATTTTTCTGCTCTTTACCGCCACCCTTTGGTCAACATCTACTATTGTTGGTTGATTTTAACATTGGTTTTAAGCATTCGTGTTTGTACTTTGGACAAAAGTCCAATGGAATTCTGTACACACGATGGGACTTTGCACCGTAGGACTTTTGTTGCCGAAAAGTTTGTCCGTTTGCAGAGCGAACATTTGTCCGATGAAAACCGAAAAAGCTTGTCCGATGGAGCGTACACGCGGTCGGACTTTTTTGAAAACCTGGGAATTTAGAAGTTTGTTGTCAAAAAGTCCAACCGTGTGTATGGGACTTAAGATGTACTAGCAGATTTAGACATGTTAACAAATTGAAGTCAAACTCACTAACGCTTTTTAGGCAGTTACAGCAAACAGTTTCTTCCTTTGGGAAGAAAAGTTTTAATGTAATAAGTAAAATGTAATAACTAAAAGCTGATCTTTCTAAGCACCCCTGTCTATGTTAATTGTTTCTAACTGTTTCATATGCAGGAAAGCATGTTCCTTTGAAAAACACCAGACTTACTGCCTGGATCACCAGGTGAAAATAAAGGAAAAGGCCTAAAAAGAAAACTAATACAGCCATCACATCTAAGAATTGGTATTATAGTAATTAATGTTTGCTTTTGTGTTTAATACTGCTATTAGTATAGCAATGCTCCAGATAAGACAAGTGGCTACAGAACCTAAAGTGGTTGCAAACCCTCAAAACATTCCCAGTGATGTGAATGGCCTCAGGTGATACACAGAGATGAAACAAAACCTCCTACATAAGTTGTATCTGTCTATCTGCAGTCTTCTTTCCTCTACTACCTCTTCCGCAACTTCATAAAAAAAACATTACTAATTACCCCTGCGAAGGGGAAGTAACTTGTTCTCCAATATATCTCGGGCATCAGTTCCTTCATCCATTAGATCCAATTTTGTGATCACACCAATTGTTCTGAGACCTAAAAAGAAAAGTAAATTTTGTGTCAAGAGTCAAAAAGTCTCAGCCATTGTCCATGCTCTTTAATAAGCCCCCCATAAAGTAAACATATCCCATAAAAAAAATGGCTGCCACTGCCAACCTTCTTCAGAAAATACTACTTGCTTGGCTGTTATACTGACTTTCTGGCTTTAATATTCTTCGAATCCTAATGAAAATTTTACTTATTTTAATTAGGAATTAAAAAGCTTTGAATCTGTAGACTAAATGAAAACTAAAAATTACCACAAAGATTTGAGACACGTTGAACTTGAAATATCTACTTTCTAGCTAGAGAACCTCATATGTATAATATATAAGGTAATCTGTTATGATGAGAGGACCAAATGGTACTAAAATCCCAAAAGCAGTTATTTTTGGTGTTCCTTAGAAAAACACTGAGGCCCCGTACACACGACTGAGTTTCTCGGCAGAATTCAGCCAGAAACTCGATGGGAGGCGTATTCTGCCGAGAAACCCGGTCGTGTGTACACTTTTGGCCGAGGAAACCGACGAGGAACTCGTCGAGCCCAATAGAGAACATGTTCTCTATTTCCTCGTTAGTCAATGGGGAAACTTGGCTCGCCGAGATCCTCGGCGGCTTCACAAGGAACTCGACGAGCAAAACGATGTGTTTTGCCCGTCGAGTTTCTCGGACGTGTGTACGGGACCTGATATTTAGGGGCATTCTGGATCCCACAAAGCATGCAGGGTACTGGAGCTTGGAGCAATATAAACTGGCTTTCCTTCAGCACAAATTAACAACTTATTTTCAGCACTGTCCAACAAAAGAGGCCTAACCAGCCAGAAGAGGGGAACATGTCCCACACAGCTCTCTCGCAGCCACACTTGATCAATCTGGCCCAGACAGGCTAGTCACACAGAGTGCCTACCTACACAGTTGCATTCACAGCAGGGGCTAACGCAACACCACCCACAGGATACCAAGTTGATCAACTGCCCTATAGAACTGGTTTGCACACACATACTTCCCAACCGTTCCGGATTGCCCGGGAAAGTCCCACCTTGGGAGGTCTGTCCCGGGTTCTGGGCACCTTCATTCCGGGACAATACATTGTCCCGGAATTGATCCCTGGGCCGATCTGATGCCCCCTAAAAATGATGCCCCCTGAAAATTCCGCTGCATCGCCACTGTTACTCACTGCCCGGTGTACTCCTGGTCGAGACCCGCTTTATTATTCACCACCAGGCGCTGCCTGGCTCACTGCCCAAACAACTGGTAGCTAGCCGCGGCCCGCCTGGCTTCTAGCAACCAGTGATGTCATGAAGAGGAGGAGAGCGGGGCCCAGCATTCAGAGCAAGCAGGAGGAGGATTTAACTTCCTCCTCCTCACGTCTAAGCTCCATAATCATCCATACCTAGGACCGCCAGCTCCGCTTCCGACTCTGGGTCTCGCCTGAAGGCTGTTTCTGCTGCTCGAGGAATGCTCATGGTCACGCTGCACCCTCCCATACACTGCATCCGTCCAGTCATGCTGCACAGTCCCCCATACTGCCCTCCACCATTACCCCTTCCGTCATACTGCCCTCCACTGCCCCATCCCATTATACTGCCCTCCACTACCCCCCCCTCCCATCATACTACCATCCACCCCATCATACTGCCCTCCACTACCCCCTCCCATCATACTGCCCTCCACCCCGTCATACTGCCCTCCACTACCCCCCTCCCATCATACTGCCCTCCACTGCCATCCCCTCCCATCATACTGCCCTCCACCCCATCATACTGCCCTCCACTGCAACCCCTCGCATCATACTGCCCTCCACCCCATCATACTACCCTCCACTGCCACCCCTCCCATCATACTGCCCTCCACTGCCACCCCTCCCATAAAAAAATGTAAAAAAAAACTATACAAAATTAAATTGTAAAATAAAAAATAATGGTAAAAAAATAATACAAAAATTAAATAACAAAAATGTAAAACTACTGATCCTGTCCACTGCCCTACTGACCACGTCCACTGCCCTCCTGACCACGTCCACTGCCCTACTGACCATGTCCATTGTCCTACTGAGCATGTCCACTGCTCTACTGACAATATCCACTACCATAGTGATCACGTCCACTGCCCTTAGGTCTGGTATGGGTTGTAAGGAGACCCCCCCACGCCGAAAAATTGACGTAGGGGGTCCCCCTACAATCCATACCAGACCCGTATCCAAAGCACGCTACCCGGCCGGTCAGGAATGGGAGTGGGGACGAGCGAGCGTCCCCCCCCCTCCTGAGCCGTGCCAGGCCGCATGCCCTCAACATGGGGGGGTTGGGTGCTCTGGGGCAGGGGGGCGCACTGCGGGCCCCCCCACCCCAGAGCACCCTGTCCCCATGTTGATGAGGACAGGACCTCTTCCCGACAACCCTTGCCATTGGTTGTCGGGGTCTGCGGGCGGGGGCTTATCGGAATCTGGGAGTCCCCTTTAATAAGGGGGCCCCCAGATACCGGCCCCCCACCCTAAGTGAATGGATATGGGGTACATCGTACCCCTATCCATTCACCTGTAGGCAAAAAGTAAAAGTTATTAAACACACAACACAAGGGTTTTTAAAATAATTTATTATTCTGCTCCGGATGCCCCCCCTGTCTTCGTTATTAGCTCAATTACCAGGGGGGGCTTCTTCTTCCACTCTCCGGGGGTCTTCTTCCACTCTCCGGGGGTCTTCTCCGCTCTCCGGGGGGGGGTTTCTTCTTCCGCTCTCCGGGGGGGGGCTTCTCCGGACGAAAGTCTTGGGAGTTGGTGGACTCGGCCTTCTGGTTAGGTTCACCGGCTCTCATGGGGTCTCCCTTCGGGGGAGCCTCACCGAGGAGGGTTCTGTTTCGGCAGTCCCTCTGAGGATGTTGGGTCCTTGTGGCTTCGGCTGCTTGGACCAAGATGGGTCCATATGGCTTCGGCTGTATGGACCACAGTAACTCTAGTCCCTGTCAGGAGCCTAACGCCCCGGGGGATCAGAGACGGGTCCTCTTCGGAGGACCACTGACGTTTGCACCCGTCGCAGTTTTTTGTGATGTCACTCTTTATGTGTGTGCACATTTTTCCCTGCACCGGGTGGAGTTTTTGGGTTGTGTTTTGCACGCCACAGGCTTTTCAACAGAAAAAAAAAAAGCAGTTAAGTCTGCGTATCTCTTTTGAGAATCAGGCCCTAAGTGTTTTGCCATATCCCTGCTTGCTGATTGTTCTGATCCCTGCAATATCCAATATTTTGCATCTACCAGTAGTTCCCTCCTTGTATCTTGTTACCCCATCTCAGACTCTGCTTCCCTTATTCCCAGTCCCCGTCCTGGTTTTGCCCCTATGTTTATCAGCTTCCGTCCATTTGTATATAGTGTATTATAGTTTATTGGTTTGGTTTTGCTTCACTGTCACGTTTATTTTTCCTATTTGATTTGCTTATTGTCTGTCTGTGTTGGGTTGGTGTTGTGTGCATTTATAAACTTTATTTTAAATCAGACGGATTCCAGTTTCCTAATTATCATCACAATGAACTCTTCATCCCTGCTGCCGCTGGATACCTGCACGCGGTATGCCATATGCCGCGTTGACACGGTCGTTTTTTTGTGATGAAAAAAAACGTCATTTTTTAGCATGAAAAAAAACAACGTTTTTCAAACTTCATTTTAAAAAACGACGTAGCATACACACCATCGTTTTTTCAAAGAGCTCTAGCAAAGCGCGGTTACGTTCAGCACGTACGGCGGCTCTCTGTTCAATTCAAGCTTGCTTCATAACTTGCTTCTGAGCATGCGCGGGTTTAAAAACGTAGTTTTAAATGTCGTTTTCCCCACACACGGTCATTTTAAATGACGTTTTTAAAAATTTTGTTTTTTTTTCATCACAAAAAACGACCGTGTGTACGCGGCATTACACTGTGAGATCCTATGTTTTTAAGATTAAATTCAGGAAGTTTTATCCAGACCTCATTTACATGGTGTACAAAGTATAGTTCTCACACTTTTATAATTCACCATGCAAATGACTCTTCTTGTTGAATGAAATAATAGCAGCTGTGTTAGAACCACTGCTGCTGAAACCTAGCTATCTTTAAAGACTCCAAACTATTTGTAAAGACTGTTAAGTTCACCTCCTCATGCTTGGTGCCAATGCACAGTGGGGTTCATTGTAATCATCTGACTAGGGGTTATGGCCAACACTAATACATCCACCTGCTCTAGTCATCAGCATGCTAAATGCTAGACAGCTTTCAGACTTCCAGAAAATTTGCTGGCAAACACATAACACCTTTAGGAACTTTGTTTTCAAGAATCAGGTACTTTTTATATACTTTCACATTCTTTATCAATGTACCATACTTCAAATGTTAAGCCTCGTACACACGCTCGGTTTTCTCTGCAAGAACCAGCAAGAAAACTGCTGGCAGAGCTTTTTTTGCTGAGTAAACCAAGCGTGTGTACGAGGCTTTCAGGTTTCTCATCTGGAAATCTGCCCAGAATCTCGACGAGAAAAATAGAGATCCTGCTCTCTATTTTCTCGTCGAGATTCTTGTCGGCCTGTTTCCTGACGAGAAACCCGAGCATCTGTATACGTACCTGTCGCCGTGGAAACCCGCACATGCTCGAAATGACTTTGACGCATGCGCGGTAGCTTCCATGACATAGGTAGGGAGAAGTAAGATAGCGGCGACGGCATCAAAGGTGACGAGCGCACCGCGTTCTTGCCTTTTCAAAAGAACGCGGGCGGTTCTTTTGAAAGGAGTGTGTATACACTCGGGTGGAAAGAGATTCTTGCCAAGAATCTCGTCAGGAAAAACAACGTTTTTTTCCTGACGAGATTCTGGCCTGTGTGTATGAGGCTTAACTGTTAAGCCCTGTACACAAACCGATCGCGTGTGGGCCCCATTGATTTTTTTTTCCCCCATCAGTGAAAAAAAATAGAACATGTTTAAAATATTTTTCTATGGATAAAAAAACGATAGAAAAATCTGATCGTCTGTGTGAAACTCCATCGGACAAAAATCCATGCATGCTCAGAATCAAGTCGACACATGCTCGGAAGCATTGAACTTCATTTTTTTGGCTCATCGTAGTATTGTACGTCACCGCGTTTTGGCACGATCGGATTTTTAACCGATGGTGTGTAGGCAAGACTGATGAAAGTCAGCTTCATCGGATATCCGACGAAAAAATCCATCGGATATCTGATCGTGTGTACAGGGCTTTAGAAACCCAAGCCCCCATCAGTTTTTAAATCACAGAAACAACAAATAGGAATTGAAACCAATTCTTTCTGTGTGCTGAACAACAAACTTTATCTTATTTAAAAATTCCAAATGACCATAAATAATATACAATTAACAGTGATATGGACCACTCAAAGCTGCAGCAAATGCTATATGTGTTCCCACATCACATGTGACATGTAAGGCCCCGTACACACGACCGAACATGTCCGATGAAAAAGGTCCGCGGACCGTTTTCATCGGACATGTCTGCTGGGAGATTTTGGTCTGATGTGTGTACACACCATCAGACCAAAATCCCTGCGGACAGAAAACACGGTGACGTTGCGGCGACGATGACGCGGCGACGTGCGCGAACCAGGAAGTTCAATGCTTCCACGCATGCGTCCAATCACTTCGACGCATGCGGGGGATTTCGGTCCGATGGTTAGGTGTCCGACGGACAGGTTTCCACCAGACAAGTTTGTTAGCATGCTAAGAAACTTTTGTCCGCTGGAAACCTGTCCGCTAGGCCGTACACACGGTGGGACATGTCCGCGGAAACTGGTCCGCGGACCAGTTTCAGCGGACATATCCGGTCGTGTGTACGCGGCCAAACAGAAAAAATTTGTGTTGCCCTGTTTAAAAATAACTTCAATAATTAAAATAACTAAATAAAAAAACATTCATTAGAAAAAGTAACGAATTATGACAATATAGGTGAGTGTTCCCCCCAAAACCAACATAAAAATCACCAAATATATATCAAATCAATGATACATCATAAGATGTAGTGAGGTGTGACAATATTACTGAAATAAATAAATAATCACATCTAAAACTCCACCCCAAAAAAAAACACCACCACCGATATATATATTGCTTATATAAAAAAAAAAAAAAACATTTGCCATCTGTGTCCTCATTGGGTCATTGGGGAGATTTCCTCTAATTTTCTGTCAGTACAAAAAGTGATAAAAAATAATTCTCCAACAGAGACAAAGGCAACAACCACAGACTGTTTTCATCGGACATGTCCGCTCGGAGATTTGTTTGATGGTTGTACACACCATCAAACAGAAATCCGCGCGGACAGGATACGCGGTGACGTGGCTGTGCCGTCGCTGCGACGATGACACGGCAACGTGCGCGACCCTGGAAGGTCAATGCTTCCACGCATACGTCGAATCACTTCGACGCATGCGAAGGCTTTCGGCCGAGCGGACATGTCCGGTGAGTCGTACAGACGACCGAACTTGTCCGACGGACAGGCTTCCAGCGGACATGTTTCTTAGCATGCTAAGAAACATTTGTTCGCTGGAAACCTGTCCGATCCGCCGGACAATTGTCCGGTCGGCCGTACACTCGACCGAACATGACCGCGGAAACTGGTCCGCCGGACCAGTTTCAGCGGACATGTTCGGTCATGTGTACGAGGCCTTACACTTAAAAAAACTGGCCAAAAAGCGGGGGTCGTCTGGATGTGCGGTAAAACTGTATGTGGCTTCGGTTACATACAGTATATACCGCTTAGCCTATCCCGGTGAGCGATGTATTCAAATGAATACAATAGCCTGCTCGGATTGGCTTTGAGAGTCAGAGAGGCATGGGCTGATGATGTTACAGCCAATCTGCCAATCCAAGCAGGCTTTGTATTCATTAATAGAATACATCGCTTGCTGTGATTGGCTCCAGCTCCAGCAAGAATGAAGAAGAATATGGCTCCAGAATGAAGAAATATGAAATGTCGGAAGCCTCGGAAGGTGGGTCGTCTTATATGGTGAGTACAGGCAAAAAATCTTAAAAAACTGTAAGATTAGAGGGTCGTCTTATACGGCCGGTCGCCTTATACACCGGCAAATACGGTATGTAAAAATGTATCGATTTAAAAAAAACGTCAGATGTTGCATAGTGACAGAATATCCCCTGTAATATATAAAAAAAAAGTGGCAATGTGTGGACAGGCATATTCTGACTAATAGAATTGTGTTTCAAATTACTGAACACATAAAATATCTTCCATGATACACAGAGAAACAACCTGAGTGTTTGCCAAGACCGTTTCCAACTTCAGGTCAAAAGCACAGTGTGTGAATGTAAATGACATCTCTGAAATCACTGCCGATGCCTAGAGGAAGCAGACAAAATGCTTCTTGTTCTACGATAAGGCAGCAACTTCATTCACTACTAAATTCCCTGTCTCCCAGGAAACTCAATATTGCAAAAAAAAAAAGCAACATTTTCTGATAACCGCTGTAAAAAAAAAGTCTACAGTATAGAGATCTAAAAATGTGTGCATCCTTTTCATACTCAATCTGACATGGGATTTCCAACTGCCACTTATTAAACCCACAACAGTAAAATGAGTCTGTATATGCAGTATAGTGTGCTCGTTATACTCACTGTGGCGCCTAAGGGTTAATTCTCTGCACTGTGTAAAAGGGCTGTTTTAACCTGTCTTCTCTGATCCTCCCCTTCCTTTACTGTCCCTAATCCACTGCTGATTGTACAGAGCCTTGGAGGCACTCTGCACATGCTCAGTTTGGTGTGTATTACTAGAGAGTTTCTTTTTGGAGGGTGCATGTGATCAGTTAGGACCCATTCACACCTGAGCATAGCGCTTTCAGGCAGAAAGTCACACAACTTTTTGTGGCGTTTTTTTACCGCTTTTTGCTGCAATTTTGTACAGGTCAAAAGGTCACCAATTTAAAAAGCAGAAAAACGCCCAAATCTGCCGGAAGAAAAAAGTCCCAGAACTTGTTTGAGTTTCAGGCGTTTTGAAACTTCTGGCTTCAGGCGTTTTGGAGTGGAGATGTGAACCATCTCCATAGAGAATAATAGATTTTTTCCCCCTCCAGCGTTTTGCAGCTTCAAGCTTCAAGCTACAAAACGTTCAGGTGTGAATGGGGTCTTAAGGGACACTCAGCACCTAATAGGACAGTCAGAGGAGAATGAAAGCCCATCCTACAAGCTTTAACCGCTGCTCAGCCAGACACTGATAGAAGTCATAAGACTGCTATATACTGCTGATGAGAAAAGGTATTTAGAAGTTTAAATTTTTTTTAAATACTTGAATTTCCATGTTCTGTGTAGTGTTGGAGACCAGATATAGTGAATGCAGGGTCCTGGGTTTAATAACATTTTAAATATATTAAAAAATAAAATATAAAACCCACGCTAAGATCTAAATTGGCAGGAGCACCCGTAGAAGCCTGAATAACCTGCAACTAGACAATGTATTTCATGTATTAATCCTTTCCAGCAATATATTTGAGTGTAATTAAGAAAGACAGGTGCACTCACCTACTAAGGCTTGATTCACACCTATGCATGTTGCTTTTGAGCGTTTTTGCAATGTTTTTTTGCTGTGCTTGCTGCGTTTTTTGACGTGCAATTTTACCAAGATTTTACCACGATTTGCGTTTTGCGTTTTTTTTTTTTTTTTTTTAGCCAGTAATTTTTATTTTTTTACATTTCCTTTAACAACCAGCTATGAACAGGTTAAAAAAAATACGCAGAGCGCAAATCACGGCAAAATCGCGGCAAAATGCATTTTGGATGCAGGTCCATTGAATTCTATTGTATGCAAAACGTTGCTTTTTTCTGGAAAAAAAGTCCCTGACCCTTTCCAAAAATGCAGAGGCACAAAAAAGCATTGATGTGAACATGTTCCATAGGAAACCGTGTTAAAAAATTTCCTTGCATTTCTGCAAAATGCACCAAAAAAAGAATGCCGCGTACAGACAGTCATTTTTTGTGATGAAAAAAAATGACGTTTTCAGAAAAACGACAAAAAAAAAATTCGAACATGCTCAAATTTTTTGTGTCATTTTTCAAAATGTCGTTTTTTGTGTCAATTAAAATGATAGTGTGTGGGCAAAACGACGTTGAAAACTACGTTTTTAAACCCGCACATGCTCAGAAGCAAGTTATGAAGCGAGCTTCAATGGAACAGAGTGCCGTCATACGTGCTCTGAACGTAACATCGCTTTACTAGAGCATTTTGAAAAACGATGGTGTGTATGCTGCATCGTTTTTGAAAATGAAGTTTCAAAAATGTTGTTTTTTTTCATTACCTAAAACTTCATTTTTTTCATCGCAAAAAATGACCGTCTGTATGCGGCATTAGTGTGAATGGAGCCTTGATCAACCATATAAATAAGTAAAAATCAAAAAAATTGCATCAGCATGATATAAACATGACTCAAAAAAGTGCAAAAATATTTAAAGCGCAAATGCATAAAGTACAAAAGATTTCTAAATATATATATATAAACACATTCTTAAAAAATGCAAAAAAAAGATACATAGTCCTACAAAACAGTGCAAAAAAATCTGAATTGTTAATTGATGAAATCCAGTGATGAAAAGTGTTCACGGTGTCAAAAGATATTCTGTGAATATTGGGGCAGATCCAGAGATCAAGTACGCCGGCGTATCTACTGATACGCCGGCGTACTTTCAAATTTCCCGCGTCGTATCTTTAGTTTGGATCGTAGATGCAATACTTCGGCGTCCGCTGGGTGGAGTTTGCGGCGTTTTCCGTGTCGGGTATGCAAATTAGCTTTTTCCGACGATCCACGAACGTATGCGCGGCCGTCGCATTCTCTTACGTCGTCTCTAGTCGGCTTTTTCCGGCGCATAGTTAAAGCTGATATTTTGCGGCGTATGATTTTCCATGTTAAGTATGGCCGTCGTTCCCGCGTCAAAATTTGAATTTTTTTTTTTTTGTGTAAGTCGTCTGTGAATAGGGATGGACGTAAGTCACGTCTAAGTAAAAAAAATTACGTTGTTGCGACATCATTTCGCGCAATGCACGGCGGGAAATTTAGGGACGGCGCATGCGCAGTTCATTCGGCGCAGGGACAAGCTTCATTTAAATGAAACACGCCCCCTACTCGCCGATTTGAATTACGCGCCGAGAGATACACTACGCCGCCTTAACTTACGGCGCAAATTCTTTGTGGATTCGAGGAATTCAAAAGTAAGTTACAGCGGCGTAGCGTATCTCACATACGCTGCGCCTATCTAAATGTATGTGGATCTGCCCCATTGAGTGTTACCTTTCTCATGAGCGCATTTAGATTAGTACTGAGATCTATTATATTTAGTAAGCAGCTTTGAATGTCTGGTTTCACACAAGCACTAAAGCACTTTATTGGAATTTTTTGGGCACTTTTCGTCACTGGATTTCATTGTTTATTAATTGGGACTTTTTTTACACTTTATTTTTTTTTATGTTACTATTTCTGTTTATTCATTCATTAATTGATTTTATTTTTGTGTTTGAGTTACATACTTTCTGCACTTTTTATTGGACACTGTGTTATTTATTTATTTATATATAATATATATATATATATATATATATATATATATATATATATATATATATATATATATATATATATGTATGTATATATAATATTTCTTTTTTTTTCATTGTTTGGGACTTTTATACATATATATATTTAACTCTTTTGCACTTTATATATTTTTGCACTTTTTTGAGTCATGTTTATGTCATGTTAATTCCATTTCCTGATTTTTATTTATTTATATGCTTCATTTAGTGGGTGAGCGCACCTATTTTTCTTAATTACACTCAAATATATTGCTGGAAAGGAGTGGTAGCTAAGTATAAGAACTTAAAGCTGAACTCCAGCTTTTGATATACTTTACAGGCAAGAAAGCTGCCATCTTAGCCTCTGTTTGAGCTACAGTTGCCATGGTGCTGCACATGTGTTCAGTTACAATATCAGCCATTTGACGCCTTGACAATTAGATTGAGAGAACCAGCAACTGGGACAGTTATCATTCACAGCATGCCTTAACTGTAACTGTTTTAGTAAAGTCGAAGTATGGGCAAAGCTTTTTTTGGCCATACTTCTCATGTGGGTCACAGGAGTGCACTTAGTTCTGCTCTCCTGTGACCCAGATTCAGCCGACACCAGGCTAAAGCCCACTGTTGGCTGACGTCACAGAGCTGGTCCAGGCTCTGCAGGAATCCCAAAAATAATGTCTGGATCCACCCAGATACCTGACTGGCAGCTGGCTCAACCTCTCATTGTGGAGCTGACTGCCTGAGCCAGCCATTTCTGCCCCCTGCACAGCCCAGCATTTCAGTGAGCGCTGCAAAGGCAGAACAGAGGGGCGGTGACTGAAGGTCTATGCTTTACACTAAGTGGAGCCTGAGAACTGAGCAATTAGTGGTCATGTGATGGCTCGGTTCTCAGTCTTAGAGCCTGTAAAGGATATAGGGGTTTAGTTCTGCTTTATGCTAATTTAGGGATAAATAGGTACATGCACACCTTGTACAATTTTCATTACTATGAAATTACTATTACTATGAAAATTAGGCCCCATAGAAAATTCTGACAGTCACAACAGCTAGTTTTCAGTGTTTGACTCATTCACGTAGAAGTTCGGCGGCGTAACATATCGTAGATACGTTACACCGCCGCAAGTTTTCATCGCAAGTGCCTGATTCACAAAGCACTTGCAATGAAAACCTACGCCGGTGGCCACCGGCGTAAGCCCGCGTAATTCAAAGGGGCGTGTGCCATTTAAATTAGGCGCGCTCCCGCGCCGGACCTGCTGCGCATGCTCACTTTTGAATTTCCCGCCGTGCTTTGCGCGAAGTGACGTCATTTTTTCGAACGGCGACGTGCGTAGCGTACTTTCGTATTCCCGGACGTCTTACGCAAGAATTTTTTTTTTTGAATTTCGACGCGGGAACAACGGCCATACTTTAACATGGGCTGTGTAAAGTTAGGGCAGCTAAAACGACGACTAACTTTGCGACGGGAAACTAGACTAGCAGCGACGTAGCGAACGCGGAAAACCGTTGTGGATCGCCGTAAGTACTAATTTGCATACCCGACGCTGGTTTACAACGCAAACTCCCCCCAGCGGCGGCCGCGGTATTGCATCCTAAGATCCGACAGTGTAAAACAATTACACCTGTCGGATCTTAGGGCAAACTATGCGTAAGTTAGGAAGCCCCTAAAACAGAGATACGACGGCGTATCAGGAGATACGCCGTCGTATCTCTTTTGTGAATCTGGCCCATTGTACTTAAATAAACTTCACCATCCACAGTATCTATTAAAAGGGCAACACCTATTAGTGTTGACTATACAGTATCCTTCTTATATGTACAGCACCATCTAGTGGCTAAAAAGAAAAAGCTCAGCCTGTTCTGAATAGAAGAGAGATAAGGGATGCAAGATTCCATATACAGTACATTTTATGACCAAAATGGTCACACGTGGGCACCTGATTGCTGAACTACAGAAAGAAAGTATGAAAAAGAAAAAAGACGGCATTTTGATCTATTCTGTACCTCTCTGGGTAATGGAAATGTGTGAACACCAGGGAAATACTGTTACAAAAAAATAAAAAATGTAATAAAATTAAAAACAAACAAATTAGAAAAAAAATAAAAACTCATACCTTGAGGGTCTACGTCTTTAGAAAGCTTTAAGGCATCTGAATTAGCAAGGTCTGTGTTTGCCGGGGTCACAGCAAGTATAAGGCAATTATCCCGAGAGATGAACTGCATAATCATTTCTCTGATCTGAGATTCAATGTCTGCAGGCTGGTCACCAACAGGCACTTTTGTGATGCCAGGTAAGTCTACAAGGGTCAGATTCAGCACTGCAAGAATAATGCATTAAGCCGTAAAACATTAATATGCAATATGCTTTTCTTCATATCCAAAGAAAAACTAAAGATCTATCTAAAGAAAAATTGCAGAAAAACACATAAAAGTGGCAAATCCTTGTATATCGAGACAGAATGTCTGTAAAGCGGTGTTCCAATCACAATTTTTTATTTTTATTTTTAAATACCCTGTGTATCTTTTATTATTATATGATATTGTTTTTGCATTGGCTTGTGTTGTAAACAGCAGCGCATTAGTTATTTTTTTAATTAAAAACTCACCTTATATTCCTTATGCTCGGGCGTTCCCATCTTGCTTGCGGGCAGGCAAAGCCTACTAGCATAAACTTCCGGGTTTCGGTGCTTCTGAATAACCAGCATGCGCCGCCCGTTCTCGCGCATGTGCAGTATGTACGGCTCGCAGCGCCGTACATTTTAGACGTTGTGATGGCAACGAATCCCTCGGCGCTGCCCACTGACTCTTGGGAAATGATGACATCTCCCAGGAGCACCAGCGAGCACGGGTGCAGAGGGAAATTATGTCAGGTGCCACAGAGGCAGTGGCAGAATACAAAGGACCCCATAGCAACAGTGCTGAAGGGCTGAGAAAAAAAATAAAATACATTTGAAATGTTTTTACTGATGCATAATGCTGTTGATTTCTGCAAAGTTGTTTTTTGGGTGGAACTCAGCTTTAAAGCGGGGGTTCACCCTGTTAAAAAAAAAAAAAATGTTTTTTTTTATTAGACCATAACTTTCGGCATCGTAGCGCGAGCTACGGTATGCCGGTCCTAAATTTTTAATCCCCGTACTCACTGTGCTATCGTTGATTGAAGAATCCGGGGAATGGGCGTTCCTATAGTGAGAGAAGGTGATTGACGGCCGGCCCTGGCACGTCACGCTTCTCCGGAAATAGCCGAAATAGGCTTGGCTATTCACGGCGCCTGCGCATAGCCTGTGCGCAGGCGCTGTGAATAGCCGAGACCTACTCCGGCTGTCTTCGGGGAGCGTGACGTGCCAGAGCCGGCCGTCAATCATCCTCCCTCTCCATAGGCACGCCCATTCCCCGCGGGAGTCGGATTCTTCAATCAACAATAGCACAGTGAGTACGGGGATTAAAAATTTAAGACCGGCATACAGTAGCTCGCGCTACGATGCCGAAAGTAATGGAATAATGAGGTGAAGGAGGGTGAACTACCGCTTTAACTCGTTACAAACATTTGATTTCTTACTTAAAAGAAAACTATGCTACAGGAAATATTTGGCAAATTATGTTATTAAAATGGATATCTGCATTTCCACTTCCAATTGCTGTGAGTTTCTAGAAGTGTCAAATTATTTGAATGTTACTTTCTGGCAATATGACAACTTAGGGCGTTGTAACAGAATGACCCGTGACACCCAGAGACTTTTGAAGGATGAGGGGTACTCCTGTGCCAGCGTCACTAATGGCTCTTGGGTTTAGGGTCATCCTGTGCCCCTTTTGGGCATAGGGTGACTGAGAAATATTAATTATAAATTACATGAGATGGGACATTACTGATAATTCATGTTTTGCAGGATATCTTGGAATATTACAAGTTGTTAAAGTCTGACTCCAAATGGAGTGTTTTCATTCAATGGTGGGACACATGCTTTTGAGGTGTTAATTGCGTCTGCTCCTAGACATTCCATTGTGAGATGCTAATGACACTGTTTTGTATGTGGAATGTGACTTGTCAAGCTGTAGTAATTACCTCCTCTAATTGCGGAGACGGGACGTCTGGGGGATGACTAATAATTAACTCAACTGAATGTCATTGTCTAAGAGAAGGTGTATTGAAGCCCCCCATTGTGTGATGTGTGGGTGGAGAGTTTTATTGTCCCTGTAACATGCCTGTAACTGCATAAAAAGCTGAGAGTGTACCATTAAAGTCAGTCATACATTTTGGAACCAGTAACAGAGCTCTGTCTCGTTATTTCTGGGGAAAATCCAATGGGTCCTGTCTGCTGGATTGTGGAGTGTTGGATAAGCTGTCATAGGACGATGGAATGGGAATATCGTAAACGGTGGTGACCGTTACAGGCGTGATGCACACTGATCTTGTAGAGACCTGAGCTAGAATTTTTGTTTACCTGTTGATCCTGCTGTTGTTTTTGAATTACCTTTAAAAGAGAAGTATGGGTTTGGGGTTTTTCCCCCATCATACTTACCTAGGTGGATGCAGCATCGGTCCGATGCTGCATCTGTCCCCCCAGCATCTCTACACTGAGAACCGAGCGATTGAACATCGCCGATGGCTCGGTTCTCACAGCTCCCCTAGCGTAGGGCTGCTGACTGTCAATCAGCAGCTCTCCACTCTGCTCCTCCACGCTCACTGGAGCACTGAGCTGTGGAGGGGCGGGGGTGGCCGGCTCAGTCTCTCAGCGGTTTGCTGAGAGGCTGAGATAGGTGTCAGTCCAGGCACCTGGCGGATCCAGACTTTATTGTCGGGATGACGCAGTGCCTGAACTGAATTTTGTGACGTCAGCAGACAGCGAACTACAGTCCGCTCTCCGCTGAAAATTGGTCACAGGAGTGCAAAATTAATTGCACTTCTGTGATCCATAGAAGTACAGCCAAATAAGCTCAGGCTGGACTTCCCTTTTAACAGACCAAGCAAAGATGACAAAGGGTTGAGACAAACAATTTTACATTGTAAGTGGTACTTACAATGGTCAGCTTTTATTCATGGAAACTTTTATCCCAAAAGGAAAACAAATATTTCAGTAACTGCATAGTGTTAGCTGCAGATAGACTTTAATTTGTTAGCCACTTGTAAAATCCATGTAAATCTACTAGTCCATCTAACACATCCCTCTCCAAGCAATGCTGCTGTCCAAGGGGAAATCTGTTGCTCCTCCATAGAGAGAGAGAAGCCACACTTAACCACTAGCTGACGGCCGTACGACTTTGTACGGCCGCAGCGTGGCTCCCAATCTCTAACAGGCCGTCTTTTTACGGCCGCCCCTTTGCTCGTTCCCCGCGCGCGCTCCCGAGCGCGCAGCGGGGAACTGCTGTGTTGGCCGTGTCCCTTGGACAAAGCCAATCACAGATCGCCGTGAACGGCCAATCGGAGTGGCCGTTTCCTAGGCGATCTGTGCGGCCAATGAGAGATGATCTCATATGTTTACATATGAGATCATTTCTCATTCCCGGTTCTCGCAGACAGCGGTGCTGTCAGGGGAGAGAGGAGACGGATCTGTGTCTCTTGTACATAGAGACACAGATAGGTCACCCCCCCAGTCACCCCCCTTCCCCCACAGTTAGCACACTAATATTAGGGTACACATTTAACCCCTTCCTCACCCCCTAGTGTTAACCCCTTCCCTACCAGTCACATTTATACTGTAATTAGTGCATATTTATAGCACTGATTGCAGTATAAATGTGAATATCGCCAAAAATGTGTCAAAAGTGTCCGATGTGTCCGCCATAATGTCGCAGTCGCAATAAAAATCGCAGATCGCATCCATTACTAGTAAAAAAAAAAATAATACAAAAATTCTGTCCCTTATTTTGTAGGCGCTATAACTTTTGCGCAAACCAGTCGCTTATTGCGATTTTTTTTTTTTACTAAAAATATGTAGAATACGTATCGGCCTAGACTGAGGATAAAAAAAAATCTCTTCGCTTTCGAAGAGATCGTACCATAATCGGATCGATAATCGGATCAAGAGCTGATCACTACAGTTCATCCGATATTATCCGATTGGACAAACGCGAACAATGTTCTCGTATGATACCAGATCATACAATTTTCGCTTAATCAGTACAGTTGTCATCCGATAATACAATAGAAATACACATGACTTCCGATTTTTAATTCTGTCGTACGAGAATTTTCGTCACTTTAGTAACCTCTCCATTTTCGATATGCGACTAGCATGCAAAAAAACTGACAATCTGTCATCTGATTTTCGGATCCCGTGTATGGGCCACATAAGGCTCATCTTCACCTAAAAAGATACTGACTCGATAGCTGTTTTTTATAACAACAAATTGCCTAGGTGGTTAAATTGAAGACAGATCATTCCATGCTGGAATCAGTGAGAAAGAACATAAGGCCAACCTTATGGAACAGCTTGCAAAATCCTTTCAATTAGGGTTGCACCGATACCGATACTAAGCATATAGGTTCTCGTGCAAATACTCCCATACCTGAAGCGGATGCGTTTTTTTTTAGCTGACAGTGGTATTCCCCCACTGACAGCTGAGATTAAAAAAAAAAAAAAACGTCAATCGGTTTTTAAGGAGCTGGCTGCCAGCTGAAGTGTAAACTGAAGTGCAGGCAATTGGATCGGTCAAAAGAAAAGGGGAGACGGGCAAAAATTATCAACAATATTGCTCAGCCACTCAACCAAAACATAAAAAGAAACATTGCATCTTTTTGTATCTTACTGTTTTTCTTCATCTATAGATCGAAGGGATGAACTTCGATCTGCAGATGAAGTAGGTTTAAAGCAACATTACTAAACATTATTTATTTTTATTTTTTTATTAAATGTTCCTCTGTTTAACCCCTTATTAACCAAAAATTTACTCTAATCAGCCTTAAAGGGGTTGTAAACCCTTGTGTTTTTTCACCATAATGCATCCACCTCAATGCCCCCCAAGTCTCTCCTTTTTACTTACTTGAGCCCTGGAATTTCCTACGGCGGAGACGTGCTCTTCCTCTGCCCGGGGTTCTCGGCTCTTGATTGGATAGATTGATAGTAGCGCAGCCATTGGCTCCCGTTACTGTCAATCAAATCCAATGACGCAGCTCCGAGTCCAGCATTCGGCGTCTATGGACGCAAATGCTAAACTCAGGAGCGCACCCGCAAGATAACCCCCCGGGAGATCGCTTCTCCTAGGGGGTTATACGATGCGGGGAGGAGCCGCAAGAACTGCCGAGGCACCCCAGAAGTCGAGGATTGGGGTCACTCTGTGCCCCAATCCCTCTCCTATGGGGGGATCGGATGAACACGGACCGTCTGTCCGTGTTCACCCGATCCGATCCGCCAGACGGATGGAAAAGTAGGTTTTTCCTCCGTCACACTTTGGCCGATCGGAGCGAGTCGGATGTCAGCGGGCATCTCACCGCTGACATCCGCGGCTCCATAGAGTTGCACGGAGCGCCCATTCAGGTCCGCCTAAAAAACTGGCAGGCGGACCTAAACGGGCCGCCCTTGTGAAACAGCCCTTAATAATCAAAAAAATATATTTTTGTCTGTGCCTTGTTCGTTAATATTATTACACCTTTAACATATATTTACACGTTTCACATTGAAGGTATTGGTAATTGGTATCGGCGAGTACTAAGAAAAAGTATTGGTATTTGTACTCTTTGCAATAGAAATGGTATCGATGCATCCCTTCTTTTAACATCTACCTGGATGGGGCTGCTCTTGCTTAAAAGACAAAAAAGCATTGGGGATGATTTACCAAAGGCAAAAAGACTGTGCACTTTGCAAAGTGCAGTTGCTCCAGAGCTTCATAAATGAGGGAGAGCTCTGCTGACTACCATCATCCAATTATGTTCAAGCAAAAATGCTGTTTTTAACCACTTATCGCCCGCCGCACGACTATTTACGTCCGCAAAATGGCACGGACAGGCAGATGGGCGTATATATACGTCCTTGCCTTTCCGCGGATCCGATCGGGACCCCCCCCCCCCCTGCTGCGTGCGGCTTACCTCTGGGAGCGATCCGGGACGACGGCGCGACTATTCGTTTATAGTCGCTCCGTCGCGATCGCTCCACGGAGCTGAAGAACGGGGAGAGCCGTATGTAAACACGGCTTCCCCGTGCTTCACTGTGGCAGGGCATCGATCGTGTCATCCCCTTTATAGGGGAGACACAATCGATGACATCAGACCTACAGCCACACCCCCCTACTGTTGTAAACACACACTAGGTGAAGCCTAACACGTTCAGCGCCCCCTGTGGTTAACTCCTAAACTGCAACTGTCATTTTCACAATAAAGAATGCAATTTAAATGCATTTTTTGCTGTGAAAATGACAATGGTCCCAAAAATGTGTCAAAATTGTCCGAAGTGTCCGCCATAATGTCGCAGTCACGAAAAAAATCGCTGATCGCCGCCATTAGTAGTAAAAAAAAATAAAAAAATAAAATGCAATAAAAATATCCCCTATTTTGTAAACGCTATAAATTTTGCGCAAACCAATCTATAAACGCTTATTGCGATTTTTTTTACCAAAAATAGGTAGAAGAATACGTATCGGCCTAAACTGAGGAAAAAAAATGTATATATGTTTTTGGGGGATATTTATTATAGCAAAAAGTAAAAAATATTGATTTTTTTTCAAAATTGTCGCTCTATTTTTGTTTATAGCGCAAAAAATAAAAACCGCAGAGGTGATCAAATACCACCAAAAGAAAGCTCTATTTGTGGGGAAAAAAGGAAGTCAATATTGTTTGGGAGCCACGTCGCACGACCACGCAATTGTCTGTTAAAGCGACGCAGTGCCGAATCGCAAAACCTGGCCTGGGCATTTAGCTGCCTAAAGGTCCGGGGCTTAAGTGGTTACATTTTCCTTGCATGTGATTGGGTATTCTTTGCAAAGTGAAGCTTTACCTCCTTTACTAAGCGCTGGGGCAACTGCACTTGCAGAGTGCAATTGCAGTTTGCAAAGTGCACAGTCTATTTGCCTTTAGTAAATCAACCCCATTGCATTGCATGTAGAATACAAACATTTGTTAGCTAATGTTTTCATAGATTACTCGACCTAAAATATCACATACCATTTGGTGAATATATCCTCAAATTTATAGGAATGGATGAAATTCCTTTATTTGTACCAGTTGTTCGATCGGTTTCTGCTTCAATTTCTTCACGAACCTCATCAAAATCTGAAAACCTTTTTCCTTTACAGTGCAGGAACTCGGCATATTCTGTAAGAAGAACAATGAAATGAGTTGTTGGTAACATTGGGCCAGATTCACAAATGACATACGACGGCGTATCTGCTGATACGCCGTTGTATCTCTGTTTCTATCTATGCGACTGATTCATAGAATCAGTTACGCATAGATAGCCATAAGATCCGACAGGTGTCGGATCTTAAGATGCAATACCGCGGCCGCCGCTGGGGGGAGTTTGCGTTGTAAACCAGCGTCGGGTATGCAAATTAGGAGTTACGGCGATCCACAAAGCTTTTTCCCGTTGTTACGTCGCCGCGAGTGTTAGTTTTCTGTCGCAAAGATAGGGCACCTTTTACAAAGTGGAAAATTACTCCACCATGTAAAAGTATACCCGTCTTTCCCGCGTCGCTTTTGAATTTTTTTTAAAAAAAATATTTTTCCCGGCGCAAGTCGTAATTTCGCGCAAAGCACGTCGGGAAATTTGCGTCGGGAGCATGCGCAGTACGTCCGGCGCGGGGGCGCGCCTAATTTAAATGGTACCCGCCCCATTTGAATTGGCCCGCCTTGTGCCGGACGGATTTACGATACACCGCCGCAAATTTCCAGGTAAGTGCTTTGTGGATCGGGCACTTAGACAGAAAATTTGGGGCGGTGTAACGTAAATCGGTTACGTTACGCTGCGCCCGGGCTACGTGAATCTGGCCCATTGTGTCTTATCTCACATATCATGAAGTACAGCAAAAAACAAAATTCTGCTTTGTTCCTAAATTTTAATCTGAACACAGGCTTTATTAGCTGGAGCTAATAGTGGGGGTCATCATGTACAAAATGTAATAACTGATAATTATATTTCTGTATACATATAAACTGAAATGAAAAATATAGTACAGCCATTTTAGGGCCCATTCACACTAGGCACTGCATGTGAATCGCACAGGAACGTTCCACATGCGCTTCACATGCAGTTCTGTGCAGTGTGATTTCATCCTCGTTTATTTTGAATGGGCTGAAATAGTACCACATCACATGTGCTGCACTACTTTTTGAACATACGGTGACCGCATAGCATGGTGATCCAGTGTGGGCTAATGCAATGCATTTGCGACTTGCGTTTTGGGGTGTTGTTAACTTGAACTGATCCCCACAGCAGATCACATTGGTATTGTGATCGGAATGTGATGCAGGAAGCTGGGTGGGAACGTGGCTCTCCTACACTGCATTATAGTGTGAAGGGGCCCTTAGCTGTCAGATTTTGTTAACAAATACAAAGAACTTGGTAAAGGTGCTGAAATGTGAGTGTTCCTGGACTATGGACATTCAAATATTTGCATATTTCAAATAGGCAGTAAATAAGCTTTACACAAACCTCACTGACCTCTGTAGCTACAGAAACTTGAGCAATTCATCATCAAAGTTTACAAAGAAACACTAAAGTTGTCAAGGTCATGTCCAAATGCTCTGCTAGCCCCAATTACTGTGGCAAGTAGGCTGCCAAACCACTGCTGGGAGGGGGGAGCTGAATGAAAGCGAGAATGAATTAGGTCACTTTTGAAAATGAGGCTTTTAAGGATTAGATGCGGGATACCCATCAGATATCACAGAGCGATTATCTGAGGAACGGTGGGCCCTGAACGCAGGCAGTCAGCAAGCTACTGTGATTAGCTGTGGGAGCTGTCAGCCTTCGTTTGCTTTCAATGGGTCTTCTGTCTGCAGCTAATTGCTGGGAACCCCTGCTGGGTCTCCTGCATTTAATCGCTAATGGTGCCTTACTCCACAGTACCTGCAGCTACAGAGGTCTATGAGGCTTGTTTAAAGCTTATGCACTGCTTGGTAAAGTGACATGTCATGATAAATGTAAAGGTGTTGCCAGTGGTGGCTGGTGACAGTCAGTCTGACACTTACCTGATGTAGGTGGCGGGTGGGGGGCTGCGGGTAGCGGCTACCATGTCCTCTCCTCCAGCACGGCAGCTTCCGCAGTGTGTCTCCTCTCTCCTCCTCCTAGGCGCTAGGCGTCCAATAGGATTGCCTGTCCAATCGGGTGACAGTCCACACTACCCACTTCCTGATTGGCTCGGAGGAGGATTAGTGTAAGAATAGTGAATATTCATTCGCTATTCTCACACAACTGGGTGGGCTCAGAGTGCAGGGCTCTGCGCCCCAAACCTAAGCCTACTAGAGCCTCTGGCTCTAATCATGTGCCTCTGGCTCCAATCATAATGCACAGGGCACAACTGGGTTTTCCCATGGCTCTTCTGAAAATACTAGTTGCCTAGCTGTGCCAGAGAATGGGAACAGGTATGCTTTAAATTAGAACTGAAAGCAAAACCTTTTTTCATTTTGGATAGAGTAAGGGGGGATTGTAACCCTCGTCATTTTTTTTTTTTTTTTGCCATCTGTGACCCACTGGGTACATTTCCCTTCACTTCCTGTCTTAAAGCCACAACAGGAAGTGAGGTAAATACCTCCAAAGTGAAAGAAATCCCTGGTCTCCAGAACTAGTTTGCATATTAGATGATTTTTCCTCTATTACTGTTCTGGTGGACCATCAAACCTTGGGATTTTCTTTCATTTGAACTTTTGCGAATAATGGTCCTCAAGATAAAAAGAGAGGGTGAATCTCTCTAACGGGGCAGAGACAGCAAGAAAAAATTAGACAGATGTTCTAATCCAGGGGTGCCCAACCTTTTGAAGAGCAAGGGCCACTTAAGCGACTTGGTAACCGGTCGCGGGCCACAATGAGCGGAGCGGGTGGATGGCAGTCCACTCGGTTCTATAGAGCCCACTTTACTCTCAGCACACTAAACTCACAGGTAATGGAAGTCTATGGCTCAGTGCAGGTAACCCACAGGTGCACTTCTCTGTACCTGCTGATCAATTTGAAAGCAGCCCAGTAACCCCTGCAGAACAGATATGTCCATATATACTGTGATTTTAGTAATAACCGTACCTTTAATAACAGTCTTCTATTCTATTTTATTCCATCCCAGAGCAGGAGGTCGCGGGCCATATCAGAGGGCTCCGCGGGCCACATGTGGCCCTGGGCCACTGGTTGGGCACACCTGTTCTAATCCTTCTCCGCTCTGTTCAAAACTAAAACTTTTGCCTTCAATTATACTTTAACCCCAGAGCCACCGGCTTTGTGTCAATAGATCCAGACAGGAAGACTCAGGAACGAGCACGCTCCAGGCTTCCATGGGGGCACCTGCCAAAGAGAAGGAGCCTGGAGCAACAATGGGGAACCCCAGAAGAGGAGGATCGGGGCTGCTCTGTGCAAAATCATTGCACAAAGCAGGCAAGTATAACATGTTTGTTATGTTAATTATAAAAATAAAAAAAATCAAGCTTTAAAGGGGTTGTAAAGGTAAATGTTTTTTTACCTAAATGCATCCTATGCATTAAGGTGAAAAAACATCCGACAATACTGCCCCCCATCCCCCGTGCCCCCGTTTTACTTACCTGAGCCCTCGGAAGTCCCGCGCTCGCCCCGTCATCCTCCTCGTTTTTGAGCCTGTAGCCTGGCCGTTGATTGGCTACACTAGATGGGTGGAGCCGAGACAGCCGCCGAGGGACCCCAGAAGACCAGGTTCGGGGTCACTTCTAGCTGCACAGTGGAGGTAAGTATAACATGTTTGTTATGGTTTTTTTTTTAAATGTTAACTTTACAACCCCTTTAATATCGCTTTATAGCCTTAAAGCGGTTGTAAACCGCATAAAATATTATTATTTTTTTCAAACCTGCAAGGCAAAAGGCATAATCAGCTAGTATGCACCGCATACTGGCTGATTATGAAATACTTACCTCGGAACGAGGTGAAGAACACTTACCTGGTCCACGCCGAGCGAGATGTCATCTTGCTCCGGCGTGTCTTCCGGGTATCGCCGCTCCAGCGCTGTGATTGGCTGGAGCGGCGATGACGTCACTCCCGCGTGTGCGCGCGGGAGATTTAAATTCGGCAAGGTCGGGCGGCTGCCGGTCTTTTCGCCGTGGATTCCCCCTGCGCATGCGCCGCTGCAATCAGCGGCGCATTGCGAGGGGAATATCTCCTAAACCGTACAGGTTTAGGAGATATTCTTGATACCTACAGGTAAGCCTTATTATAGGCTTACCTGTAGGTAAAAGTGAAAAAAGTGGGTTTACAACCACTTTAATCCATCCCTGTTTACCAGAATTTCGATGTATGTATAGGTTTCAAAGGTTTCTTTTTTAAATTATTATTCCCAAAATGTCCTACCTAGTTTGGAAGTGATGAGCTGGAGGAGCAATGGACGTCTTGTCACAATACCGGAGCCGCGTGGGAGGAAATCCCTAGAAAACAACATAATATGAAATCCATATGTAAAAACTAATTATTAATCAAGTGATATATAGATTAAAGGAACACTAAAGGCAACATTTTTTTTTATTTTTTATTTTTAAATAACAAACATGTTATACTTACCTCCACTGTGCAGCTCGTTTTTCACAGAGTGTCCCCGAATCCGGTCTTCTGGGGTCCCTTGGCGTCTGTCTCGGCTCCTCCTCGCAAAAGCTTTCCACCTTAATGCGAGCGAGCTCGCATGGTGGAAAGCTTTTGCGGGCGCGCTCCCGTGATACAGCGGCAGGCATAGCCGCCGACTGTATCACTCGGCCCCGCCCCCCGGCGCGCCGCTTCATCGGATGTGATTGACAGCAGCGCCAGCCAATGGCTGCGCTGCTATCAATCCGTCCAGCCTAGCCAATCAACCGCCAGGCTGGGAACCGAAGAGGATCACGAGGACGCGCGCAGGACTTTGGAGGGGTGAGGTAAGTAAAACCGGGGTTCGGGGGGGGGGGGGGTATGTACCGTCGGATGTTTTTTCACCCTAATGCATAGGATGCATTAAGGTGAAAAAACATTTACCTTTACAACCCCTTTAAGTACAGGCTTGTAACTGTGAGGATCTGTATTGCAATATAAACAGGTTATATGAGGTGCTAAGTTGTAAAATAATTTAAAAAGTCGACACTTAACAGGAACCTCTGCCCACATTATGCCCACTAAAGTATTCACTTGTTCCAAACAATTGTGTGAGTAAAAGGTCAATGAATTTCTGGACTCCTGACAGACCCTTGCATCTTTCATCCAGTGCTGCACTGACATTTCTGTATTCTGAGTCATGGAGAAAGCAAAATAATTGTCAAAGGATCTACGGGAAAAGGTAGTTGAGCCAGGTGACCGACCAGGCATGTGGGTGGATCTCGACTTCATTGTGGCGATCTTGCCCAATGCTTCAGCCCGTTGTCTGCTGAAAATTGGTCTCAGGAGTGCAGAACGAACTGCACTCATGTGATCCACAGGAGAAGTACAGCCAAATTTTATTTTCCTTTAATGCAATCTATGCATTAGGATAAAATTCCCTTCTGTGTGCAGCAGCCCCCCCCCCATTTCCCCCAGCCCCCTAATACTTACCTGAGCCCCATCTCGATTCAACGATGTTGCACAAGAGCTTCGGCTGTGTGGGACTCCCCCTCCTCATTGGTTTTAGACAGTGGTGGGCGACATTGGCTATCAATCAAAGTCAGTGAGCCAATGAGAGAGGGGGTGGGGCTGAGGCATGGCTCTGTGTCTGAATGGACACACAGAGCAGCGGCTCAGCTCAGGTGCCCCAATTACAAGCTGCTTGCTGTGGGGGCACTCAGCAGGAGGGAGAGGCCAGAAGCACCTCAGAGGGACCCAAGAAGTGGAGGAATCGGGCTGCCCTGTGCAAACCCACTGCACAGAGCAGGCAACTATAACATGTTTGTTATTTTTAACCACTTGCCGCCCAGCCGCCGCAGTTACAATTTGTCTGGATGGTTAGGCTGCGCAAATCGACGTGGCTGTACATCGGCCCGTTTAATAGCTATAGCAGGCAAGGGTGTGTGCGCCCACGGCGCATAACCGGAGCTGATGCGCATTGCCAGTGGGCGCGATGTCCACCGGCCACCCGCGGTCGCTCCACAGAGAGCCAGAGTGGGGATCTGTCAATGTAAACAAACAGATCTTTGTTTTGACAGGGGAGTGTCTATTCCTAGTGATCAGCAACAGCGATCTCTCTCTACTCCCAGTCAGTCCCCTCCCCCCAAAGTTAGAAACCCCTCCCGAGGGAACAAGTAACCCCTTGATTGCCCCCCCTCCCTAGTGTTAACCCCTTCCCTGCCAATGTCATTTATACAGTAATCAGTGGCTACTTTTAGCTCTGATTACTGTAATAATGTCACTGGTCCAAAAAAAGTGTCAAAAGTGTCTGATCTGTCCTCCTCAATGTCACAATCCTGCTAAAAATCACTGATCACCGGCAAAAATAATAATAAAAATGCCATAAATCCATCCCATAGTTTGTAAACGCTATAACTTTTGCACAAACCAATCAATATACGCTTAGACCCCTTTCACACTGGAGCGTATTGCAGGCACTATAGCGTTAAAAATAGTGCCTGCAATATGCCCTTAAAAATCTGTCCCCATTCACTCCAGTGTGAAAGCCTGAGGGGCTTTCACACTGGAGCGGTGCGCTAGCAGGGCGGTAAAAAAAGTCCTGCTAGCCGCATCTTTGGAGCGGAGAAGGAGCTGTGTGTTTACCGCCTCCTTCTCCGCTGCTGCCCATTGAAATCAGTGGGACAGCGCGGCTATACCCGTAATGCGCATTGCGGGTGGTTTTAACCCTTTCTCCGCTGCTAGCGGGGGGGTAAATGCACCCGCTAGCGGCCAAAATGCGGCGCAAATCCGCCCGACACTATGGGCAGCACAAAAAAGAGCTCTTATTGTGATTTTTTTTACCAAAAATATGTAGATGAATACCTATTGGCCTAAACTGGTGAAGAATTTTTTTTGGAAATGTATTATAGCAAAAATTTAAAAATGTAGGCCCAGATTCACAAAGACTTACGACGGCGTATCTCCAGATACGCCGTTGTAAGTCCGAATGGCCGCCGTCGTATCTATGCGCCTGATTCATAGAATCAGTTATGCATTGATTTGGCCAAGATACGAGCGTCGTAAGTCTCCTACGCCGTCGTATCTTGGGGTGCAATAATTACGCTGGCCGATAGGTGGCGCTTCCTTGATTTCCGCGTCGAATATGTAAATGAGCAAGATACGCCGATTCACGAACGTACGTACGCCCGTCGCAATTAGTTACGCCGTTTAGGTAAGACATACGCCGGCGTAAAGATAAAGCAGGTCTCTAGGTGGCGCAGCCCATGCAAAGTATGGACGTCGGAACAAGCGTATCTTTTTACGTTGTTTGCGTAAGTCGTACGCGAATAGGGCTGTGCGTAAGTTACGTTCACATCACAGGCATTGAGCCGGCGTATCTTTGGACGTAAATACGACGTGATACTGAGCATGCGCGCGCATGCGCCGTTCGTTTGGCCATGCATCTACATGGGGTCAAGCCTCATTTAAATACAACACACCCCCTACAAGCCTACTTTGAATTACGGGCGCTTACGCCGGCCCATTTACGCTACGCCGCCGTAACTTAGGACGCAAGTGCTTTGTGAATTCAGCACTTGCCTCTCTAAGTTGGGGCGGAGTAGCGTAAATACGATACGCTACGCCCGCGCAACGTAAAACAGCCCTACGTGAATCCGGGCCATAGTTTTTTCCACAATTGACTGCCTTTTTTTATTTATAGCGCAAAAATTTAAAATCGCAGAGGTGATCCAATACCACGAAAAGAAAGTTCTATTTGTTGGAAAAAAGGACGCCTACAGTGTCGGACGACCGTTTAATTGTCAGTTAAAGCGACGCAGTGCCGTATCGCAAAAAACAAGACTTTTATATCACGTTAACAGCAATGATGGGTACAGTTTGAAATATACAATAGATCGGGATCATTTAACAACAGCAAATCCATTCACACTTAGAATAGAATTGTGTTGCATAAATAAACCTCAATGAGAAAAATAAATTCATGAAACTCATTTGCTTGTGAACTGCGAAGTCCGTGACATCAAAGATGACCAACGAATGAATGCTACTATTGATGCAAAAATAGGAGAATCCCACTATTTTGTAGAGATAATCAAGCCATTCAGAAGAAAGAGTAATTCTACCAGAAAAGACAAATTCATGGCTCGATTTCTTGGTTGAGAACCAGCTCACGATGATGTAGAAGAAGCAATGTGAATGTCTCGGAAAACGAAATGCATCCAAACCATTGACTACACCAAATCAACTTACTGTTCAACGCACTTCTATAGAGAAAATAGTCATTTCCTTAGTCATCAGCTCCAATGAAGCAAAAAAACTGATCAATATGACCATCAAACAATTTAGTGACAAACTCCAAATAAAAAACACAGAGGACTATAAAATGAAACATGTTATGCATATAAACTCATCATTCTTGATTTACATTTAACTTTCTCAGCCAGGGATGCAGAAACCCATTTTTATACTTCTGTTTATTAAGATATTATATGCAAAATCACGAGGGCATACTTCTGAAACTGGCCATACACTGATCGAAAATCATCATGTTCGGTCAATTTGTCGAAGGAACACGTTGGAAATTGTTCCTCAATCAGCAGCTGCAGGCAGTCCAGCTGTAGTTACTGATTGGTGCATTCTGACTCGCCATCTCACCTGCCTACGAGGTTCTCCGGCCACACGCTGCTCCCCTATAGTCCCGCCATCTCACCTGCCTACGAGGTTCTCCGGCCACACCCTGCTCCCCTATAGCCCCGCCCTCTCACCTGCCCACGAAGTTCTCCAGCACGGAGCTCTTCCCGGCGCTCTGCCCGCCCACCACAGCAATCTGCGGCAGGTCCAGGTGGCAGCTCTGCCCGATGGCGCTGAATGCGTCCTGTAGCCGGTTCACCAGCGGGATCAGTTCCTGCATCTCCCGGTTACCCATCACACAAAGTTTCTGGTCGGTCATTGGGAGCCGGTTATCCTTCCAGGTACAGAGGGGGCAGTGGCAAGGAGCTGTGTGTGGTCGGAGCTTGCAGCCTTTCTTTCCGCTTTACAACCAGTGATCCGCTCCGACTGCTGTCTCTGGTGCTGGAGGAGAAGACAGGCGGAGCATGCGCACTGAGCTCTCCTCTATACACATAGAAAAGTTCCTCTGCAAGAAGCTGCATATACTATTATATGATTCCACATCTGACTGCAGGAGGTATTATATAACCACTTCTCTACCAGGCAATTTTTTACATTTATGATACATTAAAGGGTATGTAAAGGATTTTTTTTTTTTAACCACTTAAGACCCGGACCTTTATGCAGGTAAAAGACCTGGCCAGTTTTTGCGATTCGGCACTGCGTCGCTTTAACTGACAATTGCGCGGTCGTGCGATGTGGCTCCCAAACAAAATTGGCGTCCTTTTTTTTCCTCACAAATAGAGCTTTCTTTTGGTGGTATTTGATCACCTCTGCGGTTTTTATTTTTTGCGCTATAAACAAAAATAGAGCGACAATTTTGAAAAAATGCATTATTTTTTGCTATAATAAATATCCCCCAAAAAGATATAAAAAATATATATTTTTTCCTCAGTTTAGGCCGGTACGTATTCTTCTACCTATTTTTGGTTAAAAAAAATCGCAATAAGCGTTTATCGATTGGTTTGCGCCAAATTTATAGCGTTTACAAAATAAGAGATCATTTTATTGCATTTTTATAAAAAAAAATTTTTTACTACTAATGGCGGCGATCAGCGATTTTTTTTCGCGACTGCGACATTATGGCGGACACTTCGCACAATTTTGACACATTTTTGGGACCATTGTCATTTTCACAGCAAAAACTGCTATAAAAATGCATTGTTTATTGTGAAAATGACAGTGCAAATTAGGAGTTAACCACTAGGGGGCGCTGTAGGGTTTATGTGTGACCTCATATGTTTTTCTAACTGTAGGGGGCGGGGCTGGACGTGTGACCTCATTGAACGTGTTTCTCTATATCAGGGAACACACGATCAATGAAGCTGCCACTGTGAAGAACGGGGAAGCTGTGTTTACACACAGCTCTCCCCGTTCTTCAGCTCCGGGGGCCGATTGCGGGACTCCAGCGGCGATCGGGTCCGCGGCCGCAATCACAGAGCTTCGGACCGTGGCGCGCGCCCGCGACTGGGCACTTAAAGAGGATGTACAGGTACGTGCTTGTGTCCAGCCGTGCCATTCTGCCGCCGTATATCTGCAGGAGGTGGTCCTTAAGTGGTTAAATAACAAACATGTTATACTTACTTCCACTGTGCAGCTCGTTTTGCACAGTGTGGCCCCGATCCTCGTCTTCTGGGGTCCCTCGGCGGGTGTCTGGGCTCCCCCTCGCAAGAACTCATCACCTTCATGTGAGCGAGCTTGCATGATGATGAGTTCTTGCGGGCACGCTCCTATGATACAGCCAGCGGCCATAGCCGCTCACTGTATCACTCACCCCCGACGCACCGCGTCATTGGATGTGATCGACAGCAGCGCCAGCCAAAGGCTATGCTGCTTTCAATCAACCAATGAATGAGCCGAGTAGCAAGCGCGTTCACAGCGCGGGACTTTCGAGGGGTCAGGTAAGTAAACAGGGGGGCTGGGGGCCAATGTTTTTTCACCTTAATGCATAGAATGCATTAAGGTGAAACAACTTTTACCTTTACAACCCCTTTAACCACTTCATTTCCGGATGGTTTACCTCCCTTTATGACCAGGCCAATTTTTGCGATACGGTACTGCGTTACTTTTAGCCCTGGTTCACATTGATGCGATTTGACATGTCAAATCACATGCCAAATTGGCAGCAATTGCCAGCAATGGCAGCGTCTGGATCTGTGCGACGCAGCATTTGCAGCGCCATACCGATTCCCGAAAGTAGTTTCTGTACTACGTTTGGCGATTTCAGGGTGCGATTTCCAGAAACCCGCACAGATGTCTCTAAAATCGGGATTGAAATGAAGGAATGAAATCGTGAGAGTTCAGCTGAACTCACATGATTTCATTCCCGCAGTTAGTGCGAAGCTGGGCTAACTGACAATTGCGCAATCGTGCAACACTGTACCCAAAAAAAATTTATGTCCTTTTTTTCCCCACAAATAGAGCTTTATGTTGGTGCTATTTGATCACCTCTGTGGTTTTTATTTTTTTCCATATAAGCAAAAAAAGACGGACAATTTAAAAATATATATATATTTTTTACTTTCTGATATTAAACACATCCATTAACAAAAATTAAAAAAATCTAATTTATTCATAAATTTAGGCCAATATGTATTCTGCCAAATGTTTTTGGTAAAAAAAAAAAAAAATCACAATAAGCGAATATTGATTGGTTTGCACAAAATGTATACCATCTACAAGCAATGGGATATATTTATCAGTTTTTTTTTTTTTTTTTTTTTACTAGTAATGGAGGCGATCAGTGACTTATAGGGGGACTGCAACATTGCGGCAGACAAATCAGACACTAGGTGACACTTTTTTGGGGACCAGTAAAACGAATACGGTGATCAGTGCTACAAATATACACTGTCACTGAACTAATGAGACTGGGTGGGAAGGGGTTAACATCAGGGGCGATCAAAGGGTTAAATGTGTGCCTAAAATGTGCTTGGTTACTGTGGGGGAGGTGCTTGTACTAGGGGAAGGCAGAAATCTGTGTTCCTGGATCAGTGCCTTCCCTACTGACAGAAAGGCAATCTGCCTTGTTTATATAGGTAGACCTCCGTTCTGCTTGTGCCCCGAATGATCGGCGGGTCATTGAGTCTGCCGGACCCGTTGATTGGCTCCCGCTGTGTCCAATCACAGTGGGTGGGAGTGGGTCGCCAGCGGCGCACGTGTGTGCCCCAGATTTGCAGGATCACGCAATTGGTACATGATCCTGCACAGGAGAGCCACCTTGCTGCCGTATATGTACAGTATAGGGTCGGCAAGCGGTTAAAGCAATACTAAACCCTGGAGTCCAGGACTCCAAAAAGTCAAAATTTCAAGTTGTAAAGTGCTGAGCAAACTGTTGGCACTATATAAATCCTGTGTAATAATAATAACACCATTCCCTAATGCAGGGCTCGACAAATCCCGGTCGCCAGGTCGCCATGAGTCCTGGCGACTTGGCTTGGAAGGTGGGCAAAAAAAAATATATTTTTTTTTGTGAGCTGGCGCCATCTGGTGGTAAGCCGTTGGTATTACAAGTTATTACCACCAGATGTGTGAGCTGGCGCCATCTGGTGGTGGCCGTTGGTATTACAAGTTAAGCATTACAAGTTAAACAGCAATTCTAATGTCATTTTTCAATATTTTTTACTATTTTCACTGCCATCTTTTTCCCTCTAATTAGAACCCCCAAACATTATATATATATGTTTTTTATCCTAACACCCTAGAGAATAAAATGGCGATCGTTGCAATACTTTCTGTCACGCCGTATTTGTGCAGAGGTCTTACAAGTGCACTTTTTTGGGAAAAAATTACACTTTTTTTTAATTAAAAAATAAGACAACGAGATTAAGCGGAACGGTCCGGACTTCCGTTTCCGGGGGTGGTGACGTGAGCATGGAGGAGTGAGCGCGCTGGTCTAGCGGAGGTCCGTGGTGCGCCTCGACAGAAGAGCGGCAGTTTTGAAACCCCCTCTCCCTTCACCCCTCCCGGCGAGTGAGGGAGAGTGGCGCCTAGTATGCGGCGCTGAACAGCTGATGTCGCGGCGGGGAAAGAAGAGCGGTAGCTCAGGAGGAGTGCACACGCCCGGCCATTCGTATATTACCAGGTACATGACGGTACAAAGGGGCAGTGCACAGCAGAAGGACGCCAGTGGAAGTGCTGTGTTGAGGAGGGAATCCCTGACAGAAAGCTCTCTGCAAGCAGCCGCTGTAATACTGAGGCCATATGCAGCGGTCACAGCAGAGGCGGAAGGAAAGCGGCAGATAACAGTACCGGAGGATACCACGGCAGTAGGATCAGCTGCAAAGACCTTGACAACTCAGGAGGTTCAAAACCGGACGAGAAGCACGGTAGCAGCCCCCGAGGTGGAGTGGATAGGGGAAGAGCTGACCGGAGGTATTTCATACCCATCTACAGAGGTAAAGTCACTATTCCCATTGTCATTAACGCCAGATATACGGAAATTATCGGGGGCTTATATCGCAACGCATACAGAGACACTGACTGCACCACCCACACTAGAAATTAAAAGTGTGAAAATGGCCATAGTAGGTGAAATGTCTAAGGTAAAGGAAAAAATACACTCAGCAGGAGAAGACACACAGCCTGACTTACAGAATAGAGGGGACACAGCGAATACACCTCTACAAGAGCAGCCTCTTGACATTAGACAATTAAGCAGGCTTATCCAGGCCCTTCCAACTAAAGAGGACATTCAGAAAATGTTAACGGCCTTGACAGGCACACTGAAAGAAGAGATGGAAGAGGTCCGGATAAGAGTGTCAGATGGGGAGCAAAAAATAGCTGTACTAGAGAACCAGCAAGCTACAGGTGACTATAGATTAGAAGTCCTGGAAGAAAAAGTCCGTAGACAGCAACAGCAGCTGGTTAGACTACAATTAAAGGCTGAAGAGGCGGATAATAGAAGCAGAAGAAATAACGTGCGCATTAGAGGCATACCGGAAAGTTGTGAGGGCGCTGCGCTAAGAGAAGCTGTCGTATCTATCTTCAACAAAATATTGAAAAAAAATTCAGAGTCCCCAATAGAGCTGGATAGAGTACATAAGGTTCCTACAATAAGAAACCCGGATCAAAGCAGTCCTCGGGATGTGTTATGCCGAATACATTTTTTTAGAATAAAGGAGGATATTCTGAGGGAGGCATGGAAAGAAGGAACTATGATATGGGAGGGGGCAAGTATACAGCTATTTCCTGATTTGTGTTGGCAAACAAAAGCAAGACGACGTATGTTGAGACCGCTACTTGAATATATACGCAGTCAAGAAGCTACATACAGATGGGGATACCCGCTGGCTGTAAATATAAAAAGGGCAGGAAGAAACTTTAATCTAAGAGACCCCTCTCAGCTCCCCGCTCTTTTTGGATTTCTGGAAGCAACACCTATAGAAGTACCGAACTGGTTAGACCTACCAGACACAGTATCAGATAGATAGAAGGAGGATATAGACAGCAAAGGTCCACAGCAATACAGACATGGATACTAAGGAGCGACATCCCTCTAAAAATTGGAAGGAAGGGAGAGGAAGCTAATTACCTGCCCCCAGTTAAGGGGGGTTTCTGACAATAATTAACACCCCCTTCTTTTTTATAGCCCTCAATTTTTTCTTTTTTTTTAAGGGCTGGGAAAATATGTTGGATATTGGAAAAATTGGAGTAAAGTGTGCAGTAGAACACAGATGGGGGTTAAGCTCAGAAATAATGAGGAATTCTAATGCCTGCCTTTTTTTTTTTTTTTTTTTTTCTCCTCTGTGTGGTTTGGGGGTATCCTGAGAACATTTCTCTCCCTTTGCCTTTATTTTTTTTTTTTGGGGGTCCTTTCTAGGCCATTTCCAAACGCTGGCTGGTTATTGGTGTTTAATGCTGGTGTAGTTGGATTTGGGGTTTATGTATTTTGGGTATGTTGTGGGTATGCTCATAATTAGAGAAGGTTAGAGGCCAGAATTGCAAACCTGAAACCAATATAGGATATGATCGGACTCCCCGTCCACCAAAGGGGGAGGGGTGGGAATTTAGGGTTGAATGGGAAGGGGTAGGGGGGGGGGAATAGGGAGAAGGGGTGGGGTTGGGTTAGAGGGGAATTTTGTTTTTTTGTGGGTTTGATATTGGATTGAATGATATTGTATATATTGGGTTAGTAGGGGTTTAATGGTTAAGAGGCAGACATCATTTCACTAAATGAAGTATGATAAATATTACAAGGGGTTTAAGTATCAAGTGGGAATAAGGATGGGCAAGAGTGAGACACGAACAAGTAAGGGAATGGGAATGAGTAGAGATGCAGTGTAATAAGGAAGGAATTGATCACACGGGTAAAATAAGAGCACTTGATTTAGGGAAGATTTTGACACTAATGTCTAGTATATCTAGACACACTAGAGGATGGGGATAACACAGTCAATAGAGGACTAATTTAAAGGAATGACACGGGGAGGGGGGGGAGGAATGGGAAGGATTTGGGGGAGGGGGTGGGAGGGGAAAGGTTAGTGGGAGATGGGATGAGGGGAGGAAGGGTGGAGGGGAAGAACAAACAAGCAACCCAAAATAGGGATTCTGTGGAGCCAGGGAATAATGTAAAAGTATTAAGATTGCAAGATCGTTGGGCCATGGCAGGGAAAGGAGATAAGAGAGAAAGAAGTGAGAGGAGGGAAGAGGAGGGATGACAGGAACGACAAGTATATATAGAATGATATGTATGTGATATGTATGTATAATATTGTAAATATGTGGATACCGATGCTATGGAAGAGGGATGAAAAGGCCCAGTTATAAAAAGGCTGTTAGCTGTGTAGGAGACGGGGGGAGGGAGGTGGAGGGTGAGGAGGGGGGGGTGGACGGGGGGGGAGAGGATTTTTTTTTTTTTTTGTTCTCCCTTTCTCTCCCCCCTTCTTGCTCCTCTCCTCTCTTGGTCTTTGTTTCTCTCCTTCTCTGGTGGGGAGAGGTGGGAGACCAAATAGACGAGGGGTACCCGGACCTGCGGGAAGGCGCGGTTCTCCTTGCTGCTCATACATCGACCCCCATTAGAGCGTCTCTCCTCCGTGTGGAGGGAAGTCGGAGACGCTAGGTGGAGGGTATTTTTTTTTTTTTTTTTTTTTTTTTTTTTCCTTTTTTCCAGGTCTGAGATCCCAGGGGTTAAACCAGATCAGGTCACTCTTTCTTTTTTTTTTCTTTCTCTCTCCCTCTCTCTTCCCGGGCTTGCCTTTTTTCCCCCCCTTCCTCGCTCGCTTCCCCTCGCGCATTCTTTTTGGCCGGGGGGTGGAGCCCCCCATCATCTTAGTGTATCAGCCCCCGATCCCTTTCCCCTCCCAAGAAGAGCGGTGGGGGTTAACCTAGGCAAAATTTCAAAATGTCTAAAATTACGGTAATGACCTATAATGTGAAAGGGCTAAATAAACCGGAGAAACAATCAAAATTAATGGCAGAACTATGGAGATCAAAGGCACATATAGTATTTCTTCAAGAGACTCATTTTAAAAAAAATAAAATTCCAAAGCTAGAGAATCACAGATTCCCAAAGGTGTATCACAGTTCCTCATCGTCAACAAAGACAAAGGGAGTATCAATTATGCTCTCAAAAACGATATTATGGAAAGAGTTAAGCATAATAAAGGAAGAGGAAGGACGCCTCCTTATTGTGAAAGGATACATAAATGAGCAGAAGGTGACCCTGGTAAATGTGTACTTGCCCAATGACGGTCAAATAGCAGCATTGGAGAAGTACACAAACAGGGTACAACAGATTACGGAAGGTATTGTAATAATGGCAGGAGACTTAAATATTGCTCTAGATCCTATTTTAGACACATCAAGGGGAACCTCACATCTAGCATATAGTAAACTAAGAAAAGCAAATAGGCTCCTACAAGAAACACAGGTAGTAGACTGTTGGAGGACCACCCACCCACATGAGAGAGACTACACTTTTTTTTCAGCGAAATATAGAACCTATTCCAGAATAGATTATATATTTGTATCACAAAATTATTTACAGGGAATAGAGGAAGCTACTATTGGGTCTTTTTCAATATCTGACCACGCACCTATAAAGTGTACATTGAAATGGGGGGAAGAGGTAGCACGTGAATGGCACTGGAAAATCAATGAGTCCCTTATAAGGGACCCAGAGTATGAGGAAAAGATAAAACAGGAAATGGAGACCTTCTTTGACAATAACGAGGATGGAGAAGTGACCCCAATGTGCATTTGGGAAACACATAAGTGTTATATCAGAGGAATATTGATATCCCTGGGAACACATAGGAAACGAAAGATAGGAGCACAGATGGATGCTCTGATGGGAGAAATCCGTAGACTAGAAAAAGTACATAAGAGATCTTTAGCAATACAGGTAGAGGAAGAGCTGAGGAAGACACGGGAGGAATTGAACCTAATATTAACGGATAAAGCGAAAGCATCATTAAGAAGGTGTAAACAAGCGTTTTATGAATTTGGCAACAAACCAAGTAAGATGCTAGCGAGAGCTTTAGGTGAGGTAAGAGCCCAAAACCATATAGAGGGTATTAAAACAACGGGGGACAAAATAACGAAATCCCCACAAGAAATTGCTGAAATATTTAGAAACTATTATGTGAGTTTGTACCAACTAGAAGGGGAGCAGAGGATGGCTAAAATGGGGGAGAGGGAGGGAAAAATAAAAGAATACATAGAGAAGTCAGGAATGCCGAAGTTATCAGAAGATATAGGGAGAAGTCTAGAAGGCCCGATAACAGCAGAAGAAGTTAGAAACACGCTTAAGCAGCTAAAACCGGGTAAAGCACCCGGCCCAGATGGATTTACCCTTCTTTATTATAAGACTTACGCAGAAAAGTTGCTGCCGAGATTCTTAGATGCTTTCAACTCGATACGAGAAGGACAGAAGATGCCAGAAGAAACTCTTATGGCACATATAGCGGTTATACAGAAAGAGGGGAAAGACCCAGCGCAATGTGCAAATTATCGCCCAATATCTTTACTGAACGTTGATTTGAAGATCTTTGCAAAAATTTTAGCAAATAGAATATTACCATACACGCCTAGCCTGATACATCAGGACCAAGTAGGCTTCACGCCAGGAAGAGAAGGTAGGGAAAATACGCAACGAGTGATTAATGCGATCCACCTCTCGCAGTCACATAAAAAGCCCTTAGTATTAGTATCTACGGACGCTGAAAAAGCATTCGATAGGGTTGATTGGAAGTTTTTAAAATCTATTATCCAACATATAGGACTGCGGGAGGGAATGCAAAGATGGATTATGAGCCTATATTCCAGACCAAAAGCGAAAATAAAGATAAATGGCATTATGTCAGAACCCTTTGATATATGCAATGGGACACGACAAGGGTGTCCTTTATCGCCATTGATCTTTGTTTTAACATTAGAACCTTTTTTAAGAACAATAAGGCTAAGCACAGATATTAGAGGAATAAAAGTAAAGGGGGGAGAGCAGAAGCTCGCCGCATTTGCCGACGATTTAATGTTTTTTGTGACAGAACCAGTACTATCTCTGCCCCCACTGCTTGCAGAGATAGACAAGTATGGAAAAATCTCAAACTTTAGAGTAAACTATGACAAATCAGAGGCAATGGGGGTAGAGATGAATAATACACAACAACAACATTTGGCGAACTGCTTCCCGTTTAGATGGACGAACTCACATGTAGGATACCTGGGGACTAAAATACCGAAGAAACTAAGCAGAATATTAGAGTTAAATCTAGCCCCGTTGGTAAGACAATTGAAAAAAGACTTACAGAAATGGGACAAGGAGGTGTTTACTTGGTTCGGGAGGATTAACATCCTAAAGATGAATGCAATGCCGAGGTTATTGTACGTACTACAGACACTCCCAACAAGGATACCGCAGGGATTCCTAAAAGGAATCAAAGCGAAGTTTGCAGGATTCATATGGGCAGGGAAACCGGCAAGAGTGAGAAGAGATATCTTAACACTGCCAAAGGAAAAGGGGGGAGTAGGATTCCCAGATCCGCTAGCCTATTATGAGGCAGTTCACCTGTCGAGAGTACTTGACTGGTGCGTTGCGCCAAAGATCAAACCTTGGATCCTTTTAGAGCAAGAAATGACGGATATCCCACTGGAGGGGCTATTATGGCTCTCTAAATCGGTCATACCACAGACAGTCAAGAGACACCCAACGATAGGGACGACAATAAGTACTGTTAAAAAAGTACTTAAAAACCTAGATGACGAAACGGAAGTCAACCCGATGACACCAATTCTAGGGAACCCACTGTTTACTCCTGGCCTGAACGATCCAGGATTCGGGAACTTAAAAAATAGAGGTCAAACTAGATTGATACACTTTCAGAGAGAGAATCGGGTAATGTCTAATGAAGAAATAGAAAGGGAACTGGCCGAACATCTAGACCCGTTTAGGAGAAGACAGTTAGGGGGATTTCTCCGAACTATTCGAGGACAAATCAGGGTGAGAGAAATACTGACGGAATTTGAGAAAATGTGCCTTAAGAGAGAACCAGTAAGACATTCACTATCCCTGTTCTACTCAATGGTAAACGAAATAAAAGCGCCACGAGTAATAGGTTTTATTCAGAGTTGGGAAAGAGACCTAGAGGTAACATTCACGGAAACTCAGAAGAAAAAAATCTTTCAATTTAATCATAAAGCATCAATAGCATCTAAATTCCAAGAAGGAGGATATAAGATTCTGAGCAGGTGGTACAGAACACCGGAGGTCTTAAATCGGATATTTCCCCAAGTATCAAATATTTGCTGGCGATGTCAGAAAGAAGAGGGAACTCTGCTACACATTTTTTGGAACTGTGAAGGAGTCAAAGACTTTTGGAAAATGGTATCTGAAGTGATAGAAGAAATAACTGAGATAGTGTTGGGGGATGAACCGGCGACTTATCTGCTATTAGATTTACCCATGTCAATAGAAAAATTTAAGAGATCCTTAGTGAGACATTTAGTGGTCACAGCCAGATCGTGTATCCCGGCTCTTTGGAAGAGCGCATGTTCCCCAAGCAAATCACAATGGATAGCCAAAATCACTGAAATGCAAAGCATGGAAACCCTCACGGCTTCTTTGAGGGAGAGGGAGGAGAGGGTGGAAGAGATATGGGCACCATATGTCAGATATAGGGCGCGGGGGGGGGAGGGGTAAGGGTGAGGAGGAGAGTCCATTAGGAGGAGGAGGGAGAGCTTTAGGAGTTTTTTTTTTTTTTTTTTTTGGTTGTTATGCCGAGTAATAGACTCGGGGGAAGGGGGGGGGGAGGGGGAGAAGATGGGGTATTAGTGCCTTAAACAGGGGAAGATCACGTCAAAGATGTAGAAAAGGGAGGAAAAGAGGAAAAGGAGAAAAAGTACTTGGGTAGAAGAGATGTAGAGGGAGAGCGGTAGATAAAAATAGAGGAAATCTGAATAGGAGAAAAGACAAACATAAGAATGTAGAGTATGAAGCTGTTTATATTGTTTGATGTGATACGAACCTGTGTTTTGAGGCAAGGTGATATGTTGAAAAATGAAAAATAAAGAATTTGTAAAAAAAAAAAAAAATAAGACAACAGTAAAGCTCTACCAATCGCGGCGATACCTCACGTGTGGTTTGAACACCGTTTACATATGCGGGCGCTGCTCGCGTATGTGTTCGCTTCTGCGCGCAAGCTCGTCGGGACGGGGTGCATTTTTTTGGCTCCTAACTTTTTTAGCTGGCTCCTAGATTCCAAGCAAATTTGTCAAACCCTGCCCTAATGTCACCCTATCATTAGTAAATATTGATACAAAAAAATCACTGGCGCTCAATGGGAAATAACTAATATCCCATGAAATACTTGAAACCCTCGTATGGGCTGAGAACAGTCCGTGCTCATTAGTAAAGATTGTATAAACCTCTATTTTTATGCCCACTGTGTTTGGTAGTATCATCCTTTATTTCCTGGTCCCATAGAAGCCAAGGCAATTGACATAGGAGCACGCCCGTAAGGTAAATCCCTTGGGAGAGAGCCTCCCAGAGGGGGTTATCGAATGCATGTAGGAGCCGCTAGAGCTGCTGTGGGACCCCAGAACAGGAGAATCGGGCCCACTCTGTGCAAAACAAACTGCACAGCGGAGGTAAGTATGGCATGTTTGTTATTTTTATTTTAAAAGCGGATGTCCGCCGAAAAAAAAAATATTAAAAGCCAGCAGCTACAAATACTGCAGCTGCTGACTTTTAATATTAGGACACTTACCTGTCCTGGAGTCCAGCGCCGTCCGCAGGAGAGGATGAGCGATCGCTCATCACTCTGCTGCTCCCACTGCCATCCTCTGTGAGGGAACCAGGAAGTGAAGAGCTCCAGCTTCACTGCCCGGTTCCCTACGGCCCATGCACGAGACGCGCTGCGCCGTGCTGACTGGTTCCTGCTGTGTTCTTGGAGCTGTGCGTTTCCCAGAACACAACGGCGGGAGGGGGGTGTGATCGGACGTCCTGCCCACAGACTGTGTGGCTGGAAGTGGGTGCAAATACCTGTCTTTAGAGGTATCTGCACCCTCCTCCCCCCTGAAAGGTGTCAAATGTGACACCGGAGGGGGGAGGGTTTCAATGAGCGGAAGTTCCACTTTAGGGTGGAGCTCCGCTTTAAACTGAACCTTTACTGTCACTTTAAGATTCCTGCAAACATGTGAGTGTATCTTTTTAGTAATAAAGGAAATAATAATAAAGGAAAGTTTCGTTTTTACAATATCACACTATTGGAGTGCTTCTCTTTTTTATTCGGCCCGGCACCGCTCTGGAACGATTGCTGAGCTGCCGTTGGTTGCTGGAGCTTGTTGTTCATCAATCTTAACCACTTAACCAATTCTGACACCTCTCTCCTACATGTAAAAATCATCATACATTATATATGTTTTTTTTAGCAGAGACCCTAGAGACTACAATGACGGTCATTCCACCTTTGTATCTCGCATGATATTTCATGCTTTAAAAAAAAAAAAAAACAGTAAAATTAGCCCAATTTTTTTGCATAATGTGAAAGATGAAGTTACGCCAAGTAAATAGATACCCAACATGTCACCCTTCAAAATTGCACACGGTCGTGGAATGGCGCCAAGTTTCGGTACTTAAAAATTCCCACAGGCAATTTTTTTTTACTGGTTACATGTTTTGAGTTACAGAGGAGGTCGAGGGCTAGAATTATTGCTCTCGCTCTAACGTTTGCGGCAACACCTCACATGTGTGGTTTGAACACCGTTTTCATATGTGGGTGGGACTTACGTATGTGCTCGCTTCTGCGTGCGAGAACACGGGGACAGGGGCACTTAAAAAAAAAAATTTTATTGTTAATTTCACTTAAAAAAAAATGTATTTTGACACTTTTAAAAAAAAAATCATGTAAACATTTAATTGGATGTAATAGGAATATTGCATTACAGGACCTCTTTACAGTGAGATATGGGGTCAATATGACCCCCACATCTCACCTCTAGGCTGGGAAGCCTAAAATAATAATAAAAAAAAAAAAAACGATCACCGCTTCACAGCAAAAGCTGCACAGTTTTTTTTAATGCAGAGGCCGGGCGTGACATCATAACATCGCGCCCGGCCTCCGAAATTCATAGAGACTCTTGCGACCATGTGGTCTGCCGGAAAGCTCTATGATCAACATCCGGGCCGGCAGATCCTCTCACTGATCGCTCAGGTGAGTCGGTGGCATTCATAATATTTATTTGTTAGTGAGAAGGCGACCGTGGCTGATGTCACTTAATTCTGATTATATTTATTAATTAGTATTAATTTTTCTAAAGAATATCGTATCTGCCCCTTTTTTCACTTTATGTTGAGCATAGAGTTGTTTTCGGTCTGCTTGGCAATTTGTTAAGTATGACCGGCCGTCTTCTATTATATAGACACAAGATGGCGCTGTTGGCAGGTCTTTGTTTGTTGTGCTAGGTTGCTGAGGCAACGGCACACTGTATAACACACTGCGGGACGCACACGTTGATCTCCCCACCCTATGCTGATGAAGTCCCGCCTATTGGGACGTAACGTACGAAAGGGGGAGGAGTCACGTGACTTCACCCGCGCTCGCCGTCTCACACGCTGCTTTGTGAACAGAACGTAGAATCGGAAGCCTGCAGCTCCGATACATGCTATTGATGCTTCACACTCGGCTTTGAGTGCCACTAATTGTGAGTTGTTACCTGTTTTTTAATAAATACTTAGTTTTACCAGACAGAGAGCACTAGTCTGTTTCCTCTCTCATTCACATATACCCTCCTGCTGATCTGGAAATTGGCTGAGCTGAGTTGCTGGTAGCTGCCTGCCTATTGGGATTCAAAGGTTTTTTGCTTATACCTGGGAGGTGTAATACGCTTTGTGACCTAGCCATGGTCGAATGGCTAAGGTGAGAGGCCATCTATCTATTTATCTAACCGGTGGAGGATTCTTTACCTGTGGATCACAGATTTTCTGATTTACTGCACTCAATCACTTTACATTGGAGCACCATTTGGATTTTTCACTTGTGCACTTTATGGACTCTCTTTAATATTTAATTACTATTTTATTGTTTTAGATTTTATTTGCGCTGCACTATTTTATACACTATATGACTTTGGGACTTTTTATTTGAATTCATCCTTAGTGCTAACTTGCAATCTTTTGTTTTTTGTGTTTATTATTCCAGCGCTGAATTTTTCTTTATATCAGAGTCGGTGGAAGCACCAGAGGGCGGCAAGAGGGCAGGGGCGTCCCCTCTTGCTGCCCGTAAAAACGATCAAGCGGTGGAACAGCCGCTATGATCATTCTTATGGTGTAGGGCAGGGGTCTCCAAACTTTTCAAACAAAGGGCCAGTTTATTGGCCTTCAGACTTTAGGAGGGCCGGATTGTTTTTTGGAAAACCGATCGCAAATAGTGAAGTTAGGACCTTTCATTTCTGAGAAACGCACATTATCGTGCGGAGTCCCTCAAGGATCCCCCCTGTCGCTGGTGTTATTCAACATCTATCTTTGCCCTCTTTTTGAGATTATTAGCAGTCAAAAACTGCTCTACCACTCATATGCAGACGACACGCAACTATATTTCAGGATTTGCAATAAAAAGGATCACCACCTCAATCTAGAGACATGCCTCTCTTTGATAGAGGACTGGATGACAAAGAGTTATCTTAAACTCAACGGAGCGAAAACAGAACTTCTCCTGTTTCACGCCAAGCGTATGAATCAACCTGCAACAACTTGGACCCCCCCGCCCGTTCTGGGCAAAATCATCACCCCTAGCGCCAAAGTCAGAAGTCTTGGGGTCATCTTCGACTCCTACATGACAATGGATGCACAAATAGGGTCAGTAGTCAGCGGATCTCACCATCTGCTGCGCCTACTACGCAGACTTACTCCTTTTATTCCCAAGGAAGACATAGCGGGCGTGGTGGGAGCTATTGTAAACTCAAGATTGGACTATGCAAATGCCCTTTACCTCGGACTCCCCAAGTACCAAATCGCTCGTCTACAAGTCGTTCAAAATACGGCCGCTAGACTTGTGACTGGGAAAAAACCCTGGGAATCAATCTCACCTTCACTGAGAACTCTTCACTGGTTACCAGTAAAAGACAGAATCACTTTTAAAGCACTCTGTCTAACGCATAGATGTATCTATGGGAATGCTCCCCATTATCTATGCGAAAAAATAAAAGCTCACAACTCCAATCGCGTTCTGCGATCCACCAATCAAAATCTCCTCCAGATACCGAAAGCCAACTACAAGTCCAAAGGAGAAAGGAGATTTGCGGTCCAAGGGCCTAGACTATGAAACGCTTTACCAACCAGCATTCGGTTGGAGGAGAACCACTTGGCGTTCAGGAGAAAGATCAAGAGTCATCTCTTTTGATACCAAAGGAGACAGGAACAACAAGCGCCCAGAGGCGATTAAGTTCGCATGTGCTGCGCTATATAAGTTTTCATTCATTCATTGTTGTCAGCTTAGGCAGAAAATGTCCCGAGCCCAGCATCAGTGAGAATAAATAGGGCCTCAGGGTTCGTGGTCAGTAGTAGGAGGAGTAGTGCCCCTATTAGTATGAGGAATAGTATCCCATCATTGGTATCAGCAGAAGAAATAGTGCCTCCTTGGGAGGAATGGTACCCCAAGGGCCAGATAAAGGCTAGCAAAGGGCCGCATCTGGCCCCCAGGCCGCAGTTTGGAGACCACTGGTGTATGTAATTGCTGGCTGAAAATACCGATATCTGAATGATGCCTGTAGCTGTAGACATCATTCAGATATATCGCCACAAAGCAGAGGACGTCATATGACGGCCAGCGGACGGCAAGTGATTAAAGTGAACCTCCTGCCTACCTGGGATGTCGGATTATCTCTGTAAGATGAGCATGTGTTGACCACCCTTATTAGGGTGTCACGTGATATCTGGTAAGAAGTGTATCAGAGGAAAGGGTGTCACCTGGCTTTCCTAAGGATTCATTTGCCGTCACATTTGTGGGATTACTGCAATTGGAACTTTCGGCTTTTTCTTTTAGATATCTTGGACTTTACAGGTGAAACTCTAAAAATTTGAATATCGGTCAAAAGTTCATTTATTTCACTAATGCAACTTAAAAGGTGAAACTAATATATTAGAGAGACTCATTACATGCAAAGCAAGATAGGTCAAGCCGTGATTTGTCATATTTGTGATGATTATGGCTTACAGCTCATGAAAACCCCAAATCCACAACTTTTGATCATTTATCTGGAATTCCTCTTCTGGATTGGATGATGGAGGCTGTTCCGTGGGGACCCTTGTGAGGGGTGTTTCCGAGCTCAGACGGGTTCTATCGCCTGTTGGTGAGTGGGCGGCGGCGACTTTGTTTTTCTCATGAAAATGGTTTTTAACCACTTCCAGACCTGCGCACGACGATGTACGTCCTGTTTTTAAAGATTGATATCTCGGTAACGGCAGCAGCTGCTGCCACAACCGAGGTATCGATCTTTAGTGTGCGCGGTCTGGTACACGATAACGGCGGTCTCCGCGGCGGATTCGCCGCGAGATCGCCGTTATCGGTGGCGGGAGAGGGGGCCCTCCCGCCGCTCTCCCGCGCCCTCCGCCGCTTACCGGAGCCGTCGGTAGCGGCGGAGGAGATCGCGACTGTTCGGCAGCTGAGCGGGGACGAGACTGAAGGAAAAATCTCCTTCGCCCGTCCCCATAGCTCTGCTGGGCGGAAGTGACGTCAAAACGTCAGTCCCGCCCAGCCTCTTAAAGAGACTAACTTTCAAATATTTGTTTTGTTTTTTTGCAATTTAGTCTAAATATGAGATCTGAGGTCTTTTTGACCCCAGATCTCATATTTAAGAGGACCTGTCATGCTTTTTTCTATTACAAGGGATGTTTACATTCCTTATAATAGGAATAAAAGTGATCAATTTTTTTTTTCAGTGTAAAAAGTAATAAAATAAATAAAAATAAATAAGAAAACAAAAAAAAATGTTTTTAAAGCGCCCCGTCCTGATGAGCTCGCGCGCAGAAGCGAACGCATACGCGAGTAGCGACCGCATATGAAAACGGTGTTCAAATCACACAAGTGAGGTATCGCCGCGATCGTTAGAGCGAGAGCAATAATTCTAGCCCTAGGCCTACTCTGTAGCTCAAAAAATGCAATCTCTAGAATTTTTTAAACATCGCCTATCGAGATTTTTAAGGGTAAAAGTTTGACGCCATGCCACGAGCGGGCGCAATTTTTAAGCGTGACATGTTGGGCATCATTTTACTCGGCGTAACATTATCTTTCACAATATATAAAAAAATTGGGCCAAATTTATTGTTGTCTTATTTTTTTATTAAAAAAAGTGCATTTTTTCCAAAAAAAGTGCGCTTGTAAGACCGCTGCGCAAATACGGTGTGACAAAAATATTGGAATGACCACTATTTTATTCTCTAGGGTGTTAGAAAAAAAATATATATAATGTTTGGGGGGTTTGAAGTAATTTTCTAGCAGAAAAAACTGTTTTAGTCTTGCAAACACCAAATCTAAAAAACACCTAAGGTCTGGAAGTGGTTAAACCAACATTCTAATATAAAACTATTACAATTCAGTGTTGGTATGTATGGTGGACATATGGATGTGCTTCAATGTTGATGTTACCAGAGAACATTGTTTTGAGACGCTCTTTTTCAGAATGTATTTGCACTTTCTCCTATAAGGCCTCTGAAGAAGAGATTCAATTCTTGAAACATGTTAGGCTTCATCCTAATTCATCAGCATGACGTTGCCTACACACCATCGTTTTAAGCAAAGCAAAGCGCGGTGACGTACAACACGTACGACAGCACTATAAAGGGGAAGTTCCATTCGCCTTTGGGCTGCTTTAGCTGATTCCGTGTTAGTAAAAGACGATTTGCGCTTTTCTGTCTGTTACAGCGTGATGAATGTGCTTACTCCATTATGAACGGTAGTTTTACCAGAACGAGCGTTCCCATCTCATAACTTGCTTCTGAGCATGCGCGGGTTATTTACGTTGTTTTTAGCCCACACACGATCATTTTTTACAACCCGAAAAACTACATCGTTTAAAACGACGTTAAAAAATGCAGCATGTTCGAATTTTTTTTGTCGTTTTTCAGAACCTGAAAAATGATGTGAAGCCCACACACGATCATTTTAAATGACATTTTTGAAAAACAACGTTGTTTTCATGCCGAAAAATGATCGTGTGTACGCGGCATTACGGAAATTTGTAATAGCTCATCTGAGCATAATTTTGTCTTCGTATATCAATGTATTGTACAAACTACCGACATGTTTGATATTGTACATATATATGTTTTTTAATTGTTTTTCAAATAAATGATATTTTATGATATATAAAATTCTATCTGTTTGCCCATAAAGTCCCATTTACCGGGGGGTACTTGTGCCCTGTTTTTCAGGGTTCTTTTTCCCAATGTCTGGGATGTTGGCAACGCTCTAGGGAGAATTTTCTATTCTCTCTTTGTGGTTCACCACTTATACTAAATGTAGTCTATAGGGTGCCAATTCGTTATTCAAGAACCAGAGCTTTTCAATAAATAAATCCAACATTTTAGACCAAGTAGAATATTTAAAGAAGAGAAAACCACTAAAGATTATTTTTTTCTCCGCCTATGTGGCCCTAGACCTCGTCTAAAATATATTGCTTTGATTAGTATTTACCATATATACTCAAGTATAAGCCGACCCGAATATAAGCCGAGGCACCTAATTTTACCACAAAAAAATGGAAAAACATATTGTCTCGAGAATAAGCCTAGGGTGAGAATGCAGCAGCTACTGTAAGTGGAAAAGAGTGTCAACGATGCCCATCTGCTGACTCACTGTGCCCATTGCATGCATGATTACCGTATTTATTGGCGTAGAACGCACACTTTTTTCCCCTAAAATCAGGGGGAAATCGTGGGTGCGCGTTATACGTTGATCCGTGCTGTCTCTGAGTGCCGCCGCTGACATATACCGAGCGCAGTACACTCGGCTCCGCTCGCGGTCACGCCCTGTGCCGCCTCCTAGCCTTTATGCGAGGAGCCGAGCGTGGCCGACTGTACCGCGCTCGGTATATGTTGGCGGCGGCGCTCAGAGACAGCGCGGGGAGGACACCACCAAGGCCCCGAGTGTACTGCGCTCGGTATATGTCGGCGGCGGCGCTCAGAGACAACGCGGGAGAACACCACCAAGGCCGCAGACGGACACCGGACCGGACAAGGCTGCCGGGCAAGACACCGACTAGGGGCATTCAAACTGTAAGTAATTAATTTTTTTTCCTGAAATTTCCCTTCTAGACTTGGGGTGAGCGCTATACGCCGGTGCGCGCTATACCCAGATAAATACGGTAGTTTATATTAATTAAATACCCACCAAGCATTTAAACTAAATCCAAGGTGCTGCGCACATCTTAATTTCAGCCTGCACCATTTTAAGTAGACAATCTTCTTTCTTGACAGTATTGTCTCTTTCTATATAAAGCTTTCAGAACTCACATTATCAAAACACATTTTAAGCACAATAAACAATAAACTTACGCTGTGTGTATAGGAATGTCTGCGCTGTCCCGCCTCCTCCTCCTCGTAACAATAAACTAAAGCCCTGTACACACGATCGGTTTGTCCGATTAAAACAGACCTATGAACTTCTCCCTACACCCGCTGTCACAATTTGAAAATAGTGTGACGGTGCGGTGCTCTTCCCACATGCCTGCTGGCACAAGTAGGAGGGATCGGGGATAGGCTGCAGATGCTGAAAAATGCTACATAGCAAAAAGGTGAACATATCCTTTAAGGCACTGATGCTTTTGATTGCTAGTCTCAGAAGACATGGAGTTATATTTTGTGAATGTAATTTCCATGCTGCTTGCTGGAGAGAAATCTGCACTTCACACATCTTCAGGTTTAAGATTTATTCTGTGGCTCTCCTGCTGCTTCTTGAATATTTCCCAACCAATCAGAAAGGTCTCTGACATGAGAAAGCAAAGTCCTGCCTCTACCAAGATGGCATCCCCCACACAGCTACACAAAGCAGATCAGGGCAAGTCAATAATGGGGAAATTTCAAATGACGGTAACACTGCTGACTAGTCCTTTGCCCCCAACATCCCATTGTTGTGCACAGCTTCCAGAGTTCAGATCCTCTTTATCACTAAGGCCGCGTACACACGATCGGTCAAAACAGATGAAAACGGACTGAAGGACTGTTTCATCGGTTAACCGATGAAGCCGACTGATGGTCTGATGTGCCTACACACCATCGGTTAAAAAAACCAATGAGTCCAACACGGTGACGTAAAACACACGATGTGCATAAAAAAAAACGAAGTTCAATGCTTCCAAGCATGTGTCGACTTAATTCTGAGCATGCGCGGCTTTTTGAACGATGCTTTTGCATACCAACGATCGGTTTTGACCTATTGGTTAGGCGTCCATCGGTTCAATTTTAAAGCAAGTTCTCTTTTTTTTGACCGAAGGATAACTGACCGATGGGACCCACACACGATCGGTTTGGACCGATGAAACGGTCCTTCAGTCCGTTTTCATCGGTTTTGACGGATCGTGTGTACGCGGCCTAAGGCCCCTTTCACATTGGGGCAGGAGGTGCGGTGGCGGTATTCGGCTGCTAGCAGAGCGGTTTTTATAGCCACGATTTTTACTTTGCTTTCAATGGGAAGGAGCGATGGAGAAGCGGTAAACACACCGCTCCAAAGATGTGGCTAGCAAGACTTTTGGAGCGGTCCTGCTAGCGCAGGGCTTTCACACTGGAGAAACAGCAGGTCGGTTGGCAGGTGCTATTTTTAGTACAATAGCGCCTACAAACCCCCTCAGTGTGAAAGGGGCCTAAATTATAAGAAGCACTGTGCAGAAATTATGCTATATTGTATAGGTTATATACATTTTAACAAAAAAATGGAGTTACACCTCATCTGTTACAGACACCAATTAGTGTTCTTCTCTTGATAAGGTAGAATGTTCAATGTTTTCCATGTGCTAAAAAGACTGCAGAATATTCAAACTATTTGTATTGACTTGAACATTTCGGACAGGGTATAGGTCTCATCCCAGAGAACTCCAGGCCTCTTTAACTCTTTCTCCAGGTTTTTAGCAGATTCCATTAATTCTGTCAGGCTAATTTTCAGTTCAGGATTGGGGCAACAAAATAGGATTTCATTCACTTCATCCTCGATCATCAGAGCATAAATCAGTGGGAAGACTTCTTGAATGACACTTGTCACCTGTCTCTTCAAAATGGCATCACGGCACACCAGATTCAAAATAAAGACCCCTGCAAGAAAAAGTTAAACCAAAAACAACCATTTATTTGAAAATTTAGAAAGCAAATGTGTGTATAGTGTACATTGTAGAGACGACTATCCCACTTCCTGTCACTAACAGCACAATGTTTTGGACACGTTCTTAGGAAGCTTCTGATAAAGGACAAGTATGTGCAAAATGTTGGAGTAATAAAAATAAAAATGGAAAACTCTACAAGATCAATTTCAGGCACAAACTTGTTTGTGGCTTTATGAGTGGATCTGCTCAGGTTGTGGACCATGTGAAGCTTAGTTTGCTTCTGCATAAACAGACGCAGAAATCTGCCAGCTGCACACTGCTTGGGGGAATCGCACAGCTAGTCGTTTCCCTCTCTTGCTGGGCATGGAAGGATTAGCTCTGCATGCTCAACTCCATCATTTGTGATCATTCCTCTGAACTGAAGCACCATCATCCTGCAAGCTCCATGCTCTAAATAGGCTTTAAGGCGAGGTCAGTGCAGTCAGCATGCACCTAATGAAAAGTGTTTTGTCTTACTACTCTCTACACTTTGGACTCATTTTGGTTAACTCAGATGTCGTCTCCGATCTATTCCACACATCCATAAAAGAGGCAGTGCAGACCGAAGCAGAAAGTGCCTTGCATACTCTATATTGCATCATTGTGATACTCTTGCCTTCTCATGGTGGGCACCCACTAGGTGGTCCTTGTTTGACCCCAGTTGCATTGTGATTGTGTTATTTTCTTTTCCTGGTAACAGAATGGATATCACTGTTTGCTTTTTAATAGGTAAGTTCACCTTTACAAAGAAATCTGTAAGGTGAACTTACACAGGACCCCCTACTCAACCCACCACCCGATCCCACTGACCTGGACCGCGGCAATCTCCTGTTCCGAGCCCCGGTATATCTGCATTTGGACATTCAACTAAAGGGATTTCTAACCCCCGGACTCCTGACACGGACCTGGTGAGCAGGACCGGGGGGGGGGTCCTGTGCAAGTTCACCTTATAGATTTTTATGTTAAGGTGAACTTACACTTCACATTTTTCGGCTGCTGTATAAAAAAAAAAAAAATCCACTTTTGATAACATAAGTGTTTGTGTTCTATGGTTATATACACTTAAAGCGGTTGTAAACCGCATAAACTTTTTTTTTTTCAAACCTGCAAGGCAAAAGGTATAATCAGCTAGTATGCACCGCATACTAGCCGATTATGAAATACTTACCTCGGAACGAGGTGAAGAACACTTACCTGGTCTATGCCGAGCGAGATGTCATCTTGCTCCGGCGTGTCTTCCGGGTATCGCCGCTCCAGCGATGTGATTGACTGGAGCGGCGATGACGTCACTCCCGCGCGTGCGCGCGGGAGATTTAAAATCGTCGGGGTCCGGCGGATGCCGGTCCTTTCGCCGTGGATTCCCCCCTGTGCATGCGCCGCCCGCATTGCGAGGGGAATATCTCCTAAACCGTACAGGTTTAGGAGATATTTTTTATACCTACAGGTAAGCCTTATTATAGGCTTATCTGTAGGTAAAAGTGGGTTTACAACCACTTTAAAGAAAGACTGAACTTCGGAAATTCGTCAGGTGCTTCTGTTAATGTTCAATCACGGTATATTCACATAGAATATTATACACATGTTCTGTTGGTAATACAATACACCAGCCATAATCTGCTTTTACGATATTGCTTAAAAAAAAAAAAATATTCTCTTGTTAATTCATACTACTATTATGGATTGTAATTACTCTGCTGGCCTTTAACCACATCCCTACCGCGTCATTGTAAAATGACGGCGGCAGGAACCCCTCCTCGATCCGGGTGGACGTCATATGACGTCCTGCGTTCCCGGCGATCTAGGACGCGCGCCCGCAGACGCTCGTGACCCAGCGCGGGTGCCCGGCCGCCGCGATTGCCGGTAATCACGGCAGGAGCCCCCTACAGTTATAACACATCTTAGGGAACATATTAACCCCTTCAACGCCCCCTAGTGGTTAACCCCTTCCCTGCCAGTCACATTTACACAGTAATCAATGCATATTTATAGCATTAATCGCTGTATGAATGTGAATGGTCCCAAAAACGTGTCAAAAGTGTCCGATGTGTTCGCCGCAATGTCACGGTGACAGTAAAAAAAAAAAAAAAACGCAAATCGCCGCCAATACTAGTAAAAAAATTAATAAAATAAAAAGGCCATAAATCAACTATTTTGTAGACGCTATAACTTTTGCGCAAACCAATCAATATATGATTAATGCGATTTTTTTTTACCAAAAATATGTAGAAGAATACGTATCGGCCTAAACTGAGGAAAATATTTTTTTTTTTTTTTTTTAAAACTGTGATATTTATTAAATAAAAAAGTAAAAAATATTGTGTTTTTTTTTTTAAATTGTCACTCTTCTTTTGTTTATAGCGCAAAAAATAAAAACCGCAGAGATGATCAAATACCACCAAAAGAAAGCTCTATTTGTGGGAACAAAATGCTAAAAAAAAATTTGGGTACAGTGTAGCACGACCGCGCAATTGTCATTCAAAGTGCGACAGTGCTGAAAGCTGAACATTGGCTTGGGCAGGAAGGTGCGTAAGTGCCCGGTATGGAAGTGGTTAAAGTCCCATTAGGGGTTTTGTTTTCCCCTCTTTCTTCACATAATATACCATGTTCTACTCACCATTATTCTTGAGGAGTTTGTGCACATTTTGAAGAAAGATTTTCTCCACAAAAGCAGGTGGTGGACAGCTCATGCCAAGACTGGTGTCTTTACTGTCCACATCAAACATTATCACGTCATAAGCAGCTTTGTCTGTAGAGAAAGAAAATAAAAACGCAGAGATCAGCTTTTCTACAACTTGTGATTAGAGTTGACACTTCATCTTAAAACATGTGACTAAGAAGCAATGGATCCAATAACATATTATAAAGTGTCTGTGAGAGATCACATGTCATTTTGTTTTTGAACTATACTAATCTGCTATTTAACTTTGTTTAGTGTTTAAAACAGGGGTGCCCTACTTTTGAAGAGCGAGGGCCACTTAAGCGGCTTGGTAACCGGTCGCGGGCCACAATGAGTGGAGCGGGTGGATCACAGCCCACTCTACTCTATGGGGCTCCTGATCAGATGGAAGAGGACAGATCCTCTTCTGTTTTTTTTAGCGGATCGTATTGGACGTAGGTGGGTGTAAACGGACACATCTGCTGCTCCATAGGAGGTATATGGAGGGTCTGATTGGGTCAAACCGATTGTGTGAAAGGGACCTAAGGCTGCTTTCACACTGAAGCGCTACAGTGTACCTACACAGAGGGCGCAGCGCAGTGCCCCTGTGGCTTTCCTGCAGGTAAGCAGCACTTTGCCATAGACTTCTATTATATACTGCAGGTGTAGAGCACTTTCTGAAAGCGCACCAAACCCACAGGTAATAACAGAAGTCTATGTCTCAGTGCAGGTAACCCACAGGTGCACTGCACTGCACCTGCGGATCAGTATGAAATCAGCTCAGTAACCACTGCAGAACAGATATGCCCATATTATACACTGTGATTTTCGTAATAAACGTACCTTTAATAACAGTCTTCTATTCAAGTATTGGCCGCTGCTGCTGTCCCAGGCAGAGCGCATTTGTTATCACTCCGCCTGTGACAGGAGGTGGTGCTATACAGGAAACATAGGCTTATGCGGCTCTGCTTCACAACTGCGTGCTTCCTCTACTGCAGGCTTCATTCAAAACAGTGATGCTTTGAGATGGCAGGACGGCAACCCGTGATCTGGCATTGCCAACCAGACATCCCAGAGCAGATCACGGGCCACGTTGGGCACCCCTGGTTTAAAAGACGCCTAGAGACATTAAAGAGCATTCCCCTGGTCCAGTAGCTTCTAGCCAAACCATGAAATGTTAGTAAGCTTGTGGGACTCCTCTTGTGGGAAAAGACAATTGGCTGGGTTGGATATTACCGTATTTATCGGCGTATACCGCACACTTTTTTGCCCTGAAAATCAGGGCAAAATCGTGGGTGCGCGGTATACGCCGATACCCGCTTTCCCGCGCCGAGTTTGAATACTGCGCCGACATATACAGAGCGCAGTACACTCGTGTATTGTCGGGCAGTCTCGGCTCTTCCCGCGCTGACGTCCTGGACGTCAGTGCGAGAGAAGCCGAGCATTGCCGACAATACACGAGTGTACTGCGCTCTGTATATGTCGGCGCAGTATTCAAACTCGGCGCGGGAAACGAGCGGGGAGGACGCCGCAGAAGGACGCCGGACCCGACGAAGAGGACAACCGAAGCCGCAGACGGACGCCAGACCCGACGAAGAGGACACCGATGGACGCTGCGCAAGACACCAAAACTGTAAGTACAAAACAACTTTTTTCCACAGGATTCGAGGCAACTTTAGGGGTGCGCGCTATACCCCGATAAATACGGTACATAAGAAATTGGCAGCTTAGGATCCTGCTATGGCATGCAACACATTCTTGACAGTCCTAGGGCTAAAGGAAACCATACATGCTGCTAAACAGTTTTTAGCTGTCATTTGTTTTTAGTGAGAGAGTAAAACTATTTTGTTCCTATGGGAAACAAATACTTTTCTTTTAGGCCCTTTGCACAAGAAGACCAGTAAGAAAATGTAAAGAAAGAAACTTATTGAATCATGATCCTTGACCATAGGGTTACAGCGCCACCTACAGGAATGGGACACTAGGCAGGAAAATGACACATAACCCACCTATGGCCAGTCCTAGCTGGTATAACCCCCATCTCTGCTATAGATATACAGATCCACCTGTCTGGTCAGGCCAGGGGAACAATGTGACACAAATTACAGGAGTCGGTCATATGTGTCCCAGCGAGATGTTTAACTCCCTGGCCACCACTGTCCAGGAACTGGCTCATTGCGGCCGACCCAGCACAGAACTTTAGGTCTGTGCATGCTCATTGGCGAGACTGGGGTAAGCGCTGGATCTAAATTATCCAGCCTGTCGCCCAGCCCAGTTGTTTGCTGAAGATCTCTGCAGGAAAAATTCCAGAAGAAAAAAAGGGCTATGGAACCATAGGTCCCAGCAGGGAACACTAGGCAGAAATAACTGGCTTGCCTATGGCAGAGTGGGGGTTTAGACCAGCTAAGACTGCCCATAGGCGGTGATATGTTCTTTTTCTGCCTAGTGACCTACTCCTGTAGGTGGCACTATAACCCTACAGTCAAGGATCAGAAGAGCTGTGTCCATCAATGAACGTAAAAAAACTTTACACGCAAAAAATAAATCAAACATGACATGGATATCAACTTACCTTTGTCTGCCAGGTTGTTGATATGAACCAATCCATCAGCTAAATGAACTTTCATACGCTCATCTTGAGTGAAACCAAACCAACTGGTAGCCACATCCAATACGGAAGGGTCAATTTCAACAGCTTCAACATGTGAACCCAAGAAATAGTCATGAATAAAAAGGGATAAGCTTCCTCCTCCCAGTCCTACCACCAATACAGATATGCGCTGGTCTGTAAAAAAAAAAAGCAAGACTTAAATGTACATTAAAACAACATAGATTGTGTGCTCATGCTTGGTAAAAGCCATGTTTCAAAATCTCGCATTTTGAATTTACGGTAAAGAGCAGGGTCGTTTAATACAGACCGGAAAACCATATACCAACACGGACAGCCTGCATTCATAAAGTACTGCTTATCAATCAATTATGTAGAGCACGCCTGGACAACCAATAAGAAATAAGTTGACATGTATTAGACCAAGGTAAACTTTACATGGTTTCTTTGTGTCTCATCACACCACTGCTTTTTGCACTGTTCTACTTTATTAGGCCTCAAGTTTAAAAAAAAATATGAAAATCTAATTAACAGTTAAAGCATAAGTTTGAGGTGCTCACATCTATGCTGCAAAAGCAAGTGCATTCCTGTGAACCACAAGAGAAGTATGGCCAAAAAGCTTTGGCAATATTTTTATTTTAAAATTATAAAGAAAGAAACCAGTTTAACCCCTGAAGCTTTTCTTTGATTTCTACAAATTGCAGCAGAAGAAAATACCTCTGATGAAGTCACGTGTCGTGACGTAACGCGTAAGGCCCCCGCTAGACGTGACCGGAAGTGACGTGACATCCAGTCCACACAGCCGGAACTTTGTTTTCACGCTTGATCGTTTATGCTTCTGGTTTAAGCATAACACTTGTTTATTTTATTTAAATTTTTTGAACTGCATTAAAACTTTTCGGACGTACTTCACCATTGCAGCCTTTCTCATTATTTTTGGGGATACCCTTTGTGTATATGTACACGGAGCCTCCATTTTGGTGAAGACCAAAGCCGTACACACAGGGAGAAGGACGCTGTCTCTGGCTTTCACTCCAGTCGAGGATCCACAGGACCATAGCCGCTCATTCAGTGGGGAGGAAGTCGGGGAGGAACTTTGTCTCTGGGACACATCCCATCCGAGGATTGATCATGCTGTTTTCCCATGATAGGGAGGTAAGCGCTCTGTGAGCCCAGCTGTACCAGAGGATTGTCTTATTATCTGCATATCACCTGTATACGGATTCACGGCTATATTTTTAGTATTTGGCACATCCCTTCACACAACGTTTCACTATCACAGTGATTGTCACACATGGACTTGTCACATTTGTGCACTTATTTCCTCTTAGTCTAGAGGATTGATTTCTTTTACGTTTTAATGTGCACCATTCAGTAATTTTTGCGCTCATCACCCACTTTATTCAGAAGAAAAAGTGTACCCTCCTATCGGTGTGATTGTGACCAGCCACACATTCCTCCATCCATCTGCAAACCAAATAAAAATAATTGGGTGCTGCTCAGGTTATAATGGAACGCTGGTCCTGTGCCCACCGACGTGAGTGCCAGCCAAGGAAGGAGCTGGTCTATGCATCAAACATTGTGTATGCAAAAAGGATGTCCCAGAGGCCGCACATCAAAACAGACCTATTGTAGGGAAGTGCATGGTAGTCTGAGCCTGGCTACTCCCCCAACGCATTTCACTCCACCCCTCGAAGCTTAAAGTGGATGTAAAGTCAGAAGTTTTTTTTATCTTAACGCATTTTATGCATTAAGATAAAAAAAATCATCTGTGTGCAGCAGCCACCAGCGATCAGAGATGTTGTAGGATTGTCTCGGCTGCCCGGGACTCCCCTCCTCATTCGTTCAAACAGCAGCGCGGCGCCTTTGGCTCTCACTGCTGTCAAAGTCAGTCAACCAGCCAATGAGGAGAGAAAGGGTGCGGGGCCTGGCCTGATTGGATACACGAAGCTTCAGCTCGGATGCCTCTCATAGCAAGCTACTTGCGGTGGGGGCACTTGTCAGGATGGAGGGGCCATGAGAGCCAAAGCGGGACACGAGAAGAGGAGGATTCAGGCTGCCCTGTGCAAATCTACTGCACAGAGCAGGCAAGTATAACATGTTTATTATTTTACAAAAAACAAAACTTTACAAATCATTTTAATTATGGGTAGCCACGCTCCCAGGACATTCCCAGATATCTGACATCATTCATTGGGTTCCTATGGAGTCTCCTCCAGTCCAAAAGCACTCTGAACTTATGCCTACCCAGTCAGCAGCAGTGTTGCACAATCCGCAGACTGGATGCCTCTGCTACTGGGTTCCCTGGAAGTCCCGATTTTGTATTCTATATAAATGCCATATTTTTATGCTGCACTAAGATGGCACCCTTTGTATTTTTATAGATACACTAACAAATTAAAGTCATGACAACAAACTCCAGTTAACACTTTATAAGCAGTTACAGCAACTGTTCTTTTTTTTACTTTTGGGATAAATGTTTTACATAAATAAAACAGATCTTTGTAAGTAACCTTGGCAGTGGTAAATGGTTTGTCTCAGCCCTCTAACTGCTTTATCTGCATAAGATATTGTTCTTTTGAAAAACAACAGACTTGCTGGCCAGATTACACAGAAGAAAGCCTAAAATTAAAACAAATGCAGCCATCACATCTAAGAATTGATCATTTGCAATGTAATAAATGGGTTCAATATGGCTTTAATATCATTTACCAAAGGCTGTGTCATTCCTAGGGGTGCAACGGATCGTCACCGATCCGTGATCCGAACGGGTCACCCTGTTCGGATCGGCACACCACGCGATCCGCTGGGCGCTCCGGAGCCTCGGCCGTAGGAAAGTCCCGGCTTAGGCCTAGCTCCGGAGCGGCGGCCATCTTGCTCCACCCCTGTGTGCTTGTCAGAGCACAGCGTGACACGCCTCCCCGCGCTCACTACAGACCCGGAGCTGCCTGCAGACATGTGGAGACAGCGTCGGTGAGCTCTGCACCTGCAGGTAGGAGCTACACCATCACTTGGGGAGCATGTCTGTACACCAGGGTGGAGGGGGGTGACACCAGGGTGGAGGGGGGTGCATAGTGATTAGGTGGGTGTAACAAGATTTGTCTTTTTTTTTTTAAAAATTTGCTGATCCGAGGATCGATCCGATCTGTGACTCCTGATCCGAGGATCGATCCGATCCGTGATTTTTTTGATCCGTTGCACCCCTAGTCATTCCACAAAGTGCAAGATGAAAAACAAGATAAAAAACAAACTCCCAGTTTTCAGCATAAGTGTGTCAATCGCAATAAATGAAAGCAATACCTGGAAGTACTCCTGGATTGCGGAGGAGTGCCAGTCCCGAGATCATTACTTTATGATGTTCACAGCACAAGTAGCTTTTGTCAATAATAAGTGACGACGGAGTCTCTCCCTTGTCTGCTGGCGGGGGTTTCTTTTTTTTCTTCTTTTTTAGACCTAGCAGAAAGGGGAAAAAAAAATATTATACAGTTACAGTATGTGTCAGTAATCAGAAAAAAATGAATGCCAATAAAAAAATATATTATAATAATAATAGTGTTTTAATGCTGCCACCCCTTTAACCTACTGGCTGTAGGGTCTGCCCTACGATTGCCAGGTGCAAAGATAACCTTGAAAAAAAAATGGCTATCCAATGAGAATATATTTACTAGTTGGTGGTCTAGTAGTACAAATACTTAAGACCTCTTTCACACTGGGGCACTTTGCAGTCGCTATAATGCTAAAAAGCCCCAAAGGGCATTCACACTGGACAATAATTGTTGGTAGTGATCTTGCGCTTAACCTCTTTACCACCGCGCTATAGACAAAAGACGTCTACAGCGCGGTGGAGTTATTCTGGGAGGACATCCTCCCAGAATCCTTCACTCGCGCGCCCCCCTACTCTGCAATACCATCAATACTCTGCAATACCCCCATACTCTGCAATACCCCCCCATACGCTGCAATAACCCCCCAATACCCGCTAATATGACAGAAACAAGATTTTTTTATTTTTATTTTTACAGAATTTTCAGTGTTTTTTTCTTTTATAGCGCAAAAAAAAACCCCAGAGGTGATCAAATACCACCAAAAGAAAGCTCTATTTGTGGGGAAAAAAGGACAAAAATTGCAGATGGGTACAATGTTGTATGACTGAGTAATTGTCATTCAAATTGTGTGAGCACCGAAAGCTGAAAATTGGTCTGGTTAGGAAGGGGGTTTAAGTGCCCAGTGGTCAAGAGGTTAAGAAATAAAAAATACAAAAACGTGCAAACGGCATGAAAGTGACTAAGTGCTGTGCCTGAATTACAATAAAATCATAAATTATACAAATATGTGAACCAATAGATGATCAGCAAATAGATTATCAGCAAATGTATACAACATGAATATGTGATCAATAATCCCAAAGTGCACAAAGTCGCAAAAAAGTGCAAAGTGCAAATCGTGCAAAACTGCAAATTGTGCAAAAATGCCAAAATTGATTTAGCCGAGTGTGAAGAATGGTTCAATATAACAATACATGGTAAGAGAATGCAGGGTGTGATAAAGTTCTGTTTAAATGAATGATGGGAACAAACAGGATCAATCTTCCAATATATCAATAATCTTGATGGAGATGTTTCCTTAATTGCAGTATTGAACCATACTCTGTGTCCTCCACCAGTCTCTCAGAACTCTCACCTCACTGCCAAAAGATCTTAAGCACATCAACTTATTCCCTTATCGCCAGTCTTCTCTGCTGCAAATGTCGTAGCCACTGCGATATGTTCACTATTCGGCTCCTCTATCCCTTATAGTAGCACTATAACAGCAAAGGGGGGGGGGGGACTCCAGCCCATACCCAGGGTATAAAGAAAGGAGGAGAGGAGGCTCCAATAGTGTAGTATAAAAATGAACCTTTAATAGTTACACACATAAAAATGGATTCTTACAATGTATAAAGAAAGAGAGAGCTTGTAAGGTTTAAATGCAGCGAGATGCGCTGTCTTACGGTTCCCTTCACTCCATCCGATCTGCAGTAGCCTCTGTATCCCTACGACGTTACGTCACGTACCTCGTGACTTCCTCAGGGGAACCTGATTGGTTGCTGAGGCATCCTAATTATACCGTCCTAAAACCAAAAGTCTACGATCCGCCATTTTCGTAAACAAATAGTATGGGCGCCGCCATTTTCCATAGGATCCAGGAAATGGCAGGCAGCTCCATTTTGCTGAAGTCTTGTTTATCCATATCAGTGGACATTTATTTATAGTAATATCATCCTGTATTAGTATCATTGTGGATGGCTAAGCAGCTGTGTTATTATCCCTATTCTGTAAATTCACACAGCGGGCTGACTATGTTCTAGTAAAGCATACAGGACTGTCCCACCAGCCATGGAAGTCACCCATATGGTATTCCCACTATTACTCCACATTGTTGACATTAACAGGCTAGTATGAACAATAATTAAATGTGGACGATTTCAATAAAATAATATAAATAAACCCAAATATTAGAGCAATTAAAAATGGAATAAAATGAAATAAAATTAAATTAAAATGACAGACTCAATATACCCAGATTTACCTCTTATAATATACATGCCACCACATATCATGGAATAGCGCAGGGACAGTAAGTAGGATAGAGATATAAATGTATAAATAAAATCACAACCTCACTATATAATTCTAGATGGTAATGTTACTAGCCTAGAACATAGAGTATAAAAATAGGTCTACTTTAAAACCATAGTGGGCTCAAATAAACGGATTAAAAATTGCTTAAAAAGCAGTTTGAAACAAACTATACATTCATTCCTCCCGGTGTTAGAGTATTAAGAGTGTATATCCACCGGGAATCTTTTTGGCCAATATCCCTAATTTTATGACTACCTCTCCATGAGGCCTTATGTTTTTTAATACCCCAAAACTGTAGTTGTGATGGATCTTGGTTGTGAAATAGTGCAAAATGTTGCGATACATTTGCTTCTGAAAGCCTTTGCATATATTCTGAATATGTTCTTTTATTCTTACTTTGAGGGCTCTTTTTGTCCTGCCCACATACTGAAGTTTGCAGCTGCATTGCAATATGTATATTACTCCCCCAGTGTGGCATCCTAAAAAATGTCGCTAATGGTATGTGTTTGTCCAGTGTTGGTTCCAATAAAATCAGTTCTCTTTCCCTGTAGTTTTTTAGCATGTTGACACGCATAGCAATTTCTGCAAGGGAAAAAACCTTTTCCATTGAAGAAATGACCAGTTACACTTACCGGTAGCTGGATTTCTACGATGTCTTACAGGACGGCACGCTGAGAGTAGACTGGCCACCTGACAGGAAACACAATCAAAAAAAAGAGGTTAAAAGGCCCCACCCTTCCCGTGTGCCTCAGTTTGTAGATAAGTAACCGCTATTAGAACACGGTCCTAGGACCTAACAAAAAAATAACTCCGAATAGCAGTAAATAACAGGGAGGGAAGTAGGCCTGCCGTCCTGTAAGACATCGTAGAAATCCAGCTACCGGTAAGTGTAACTGGTCATTTCTCCCTCGTCTTCCAGGACGGCACGCTGAGAGAAAAACAAGCAATCTTCGGGCCTACCTTAGGGCGGGACCACCGTCTGTAGGACCTTCCTACCAAACATCAGATCTTGCGGTGACAGCAGTTCGACTCTGTAATGTCTGACGAACGTATTCTGGCTTGACCAGGTCGCCGCTTTACATATTTGTTCTATGGAAGCTCCTGCTCTTTCTGCCCAGGAGGCTGCCAGTGATCGGGTGGAATGGGCTTTGATAACAGGAACTGGTCTACCCGCTAAGGTGTAGGATAAAGAGATAGCCTGCCTGATCCATCTGGATATAGAAGCTTTCGTTGCCTGCTGACCCTTTTTCTGACCAGAAAAATTAACCAAAAGATGAGGGGAATTCCTAAACTCACTTACCCTCTCTAAATAAATCAAAAGACAACGTCTTACGTCCAAGCAATGAAAAGTAGCCTCCTTCTCATTCTTGGGATCTGCGCAAAACGAAGGGAGGACTACCTCCTGGGATCTGTGGAATTTAGTTGCCACTTTGGGCAGGTACAGAGGATCCTGACTCAGTACCACCCTGTCTTCAAAAACCCGAAGAAAGGGTTCCTTAATGGAAAAAGCATGCATGTCTCCAACTCTTTTGGCAGACGTGATAGCCAACAAAAAAGTAAATTTAAAAGAAAGTAATTTAATTGGAATACTATCTATAGGTTCGAATGGTGCCTTAGATAGCTGATTCAAGACTAGGGAGAGGTCCCAAGGGGGAACTCTAGACACTTTTATAGGGGAAAGTCTGTCCCTAGCTGTCAGAAACCTCCTAATAAGAGGATCCCCAGAAAGGCTCCTGTCCAAAAAATAGGACAAGGCCGTAACTTGGACTCTCAAGGTCTTAGTGGCTAAGCCTAGTTCCACCCCATCCTGGAGAAAATCCAGGATGACGGGGATGTCAGGGTAGGAGATCTGTTTCGCGGAGCACCAGCGCGAAAAGACCCCCCAAATTCTTGCATAGATGAGTCTGGTGACTTTCTTGCGACTAGCCAACAGGGTTCCTATCACCTTTTCCGAACAGCCTCTCTGCTGCAGGTTCCACCTCTCAAGAGCCATGCCGTCAGGCTGAAGAATTCTGGGTTCGGATGAGAGACCGGCCCCTGCCGCAGAAGACCCGCCCGGGGAGGGAGAGGAAGCGGGGGAGCTAGAGCCCAATGTTTCAGGGTGGGGAACCAGGACCTCTTGGGCCAACAAGGAGCGATTAAAATCAGGTTGGTGTCTGAGGCGTTCAATTTTTGCAGAACCCTTGGGATGAGATTCAAGGGAGGAAAGGCGTAGGCCAACCGGAATCTCCAGGGTTGAGCCAACGCATCCACCCCCAGTGAACCCTGCTCTCGGGAGAGGGAAAAGAACCTGTTCACCTTTTTGTTCCCCTTGCACGCAAAGAGGTCTACTTCTGGGCGACCGAGCTGTTGGCAAACCCAGCTGAAGGTCTCCGGGCATAATTCCCATTCCCCCTGAAGGATGGGCTGGCGGCTCAGAAAATCGGCCTCCAGATTGAGGGTCCCTCTTATATGGACCGCTAGAAGAGAGGGCACCCTCTGTTCTATCCAACTTAGGATCCTCAGGGAGAGGGCTAGGAGAGAGTGTGACCTGGTGCCCCCCTGCCGGTTGAGAAAGGCGATCGTAGTCGCGTTGTCGGAGAGGACTAGGACCTCTCGGCCCTGAATTCTCTCCTCGAAGGCTTCTAGAGCCTCCCCAACCGCCAATAACTCCCGGTAGTTGGAAGACGCCCGCCTTTGCTGGGGATTCCAAGAACCCTGGACTCGAAGTTCCTCCGTATGGGCTCCCCACCCCCAGCTGCTGGCATCTGTAGTGACTTTGATCGGGTTGACCTGACTCCACAGACGACCCTTTAAAAGGTTCTGGGGAAACAGCCACCACTGTAAGGTGTCTTTTACTGGAACCGGGATACTGACCCTGGTATCCAACGTCTCTTCCGTTCCCCCCCAAGATGAGAGAAGGAAGGCCTGCAGGGGCCTTGAGTGGAGTTGTGCCCAAGGAACTGCCGGGATGCACGAAGTCATCCGTCCCAACAACCTCATGATTTCTCTGAAAGAGGAATCTACAGCCGCTACTAGGGACCTGACCGCTGTCATAAGACCCTGTGCTTTGTCTTGGGATAAGACAAGCTTCCTTTCTAGGGAGTCTATAAGAAACCCTAGGTACATCTTCCTTTGTTCTGGAAGGAGAGAAGACTTCTCCTTGTTCACGATCCAACCAAGGGATTCCAGGGTGGTTATGACAGTGGCCAGGTCCAGAAGGAGCTGATCCCGACTCAGGTTGAAGAGCAAAAGGTCGTCCAAGTAAGGGACGAGGGAGATCCCCTTTAAATGTAGAAAAGCCATCACCTCTGCCAGGACCTTCGTAAACACCCTCGGACTGGAAGCCAGTCCGAAGGGGAGGGCCGAGAACTGCCAGTGCTGAACTCCTTGGGCAGAGGTGAGGGCGAATCTGAGGAATCTCTGGTGATCCGGACAAATAGGAACGTGAAGGTAAGCATCCCTCAAGTCTATTGTCACCATGAACACGCCTTCTAACAAGAGGCCCCTGAGACTGTAAACATTCTCCATACGAAATTTTTTGTATTGAAGATGAACGTTTAGGGGTCTGAGATTGATGATCAATCTGAATTTCCCGAGTGGTTTGGGAACGACAAAAATATGGGAGTATACCCCCTGGCCCTCTTGATTTGGAGGGACTGGGACTATGACTCCCTGTTCGGCCAGGCTGGCAACGTTCTGGGAAAGTCCAGCGGCTTTGCGGGGATCGTCTGGTAGGTGTGTGAGGAGAAAAGTGGGGGGAGGAAACTGGCGGAATTCTAGCCTGTAACCTTCCCTGATGATCTGAAGGACGTGAGGACTCCTGGTTATCTCCTCCCAAGCGGGAAGGAACCTGGAGAGCCTGCCCCCTACCCTCTCGTCACTTGGGATCCTTTTCACCAGGCTTGGGGCTGGAAAAAAGGATCCCACTCTTTGGCTTATCCTTTCCAAACCCCCAGCGCCTGCCGGGCGCCGATTTCTTTCCTGGGGGGGGGGGTTTTCCTCTGGTTGGGACGAAAAAACTTCCCCCTATTTGCTCTAGGTCTGGAGGGAAATTTATTTCCTTTTTCAGAGGATCTCGCTAGGGCCTGATCTAATGCGGTGCCGAACAGGAGGGAACCCTCAAACGGAATCGCACAGAAGCGGTTTTTTGACGCAAGGTCGCCCCTCCAAGTTTTCAGCCAGACAGCTCTCCTAGAAGCATTGATAAGTGCTCCAGTCTTGGCTGAAGCGCGAACCGTCTCAATAGCTGCGTCTGCCAAATAGGCTACCGCACTGCCGATCACCTGGAGGGACTCTTGAGTTTCTCTAGACTTGGAAGAACTTGCTAGATGATCTAACAGCCTGGAAGTCCAAGCGGCAGTGTTCCTTGCGACGCATGCTGAAGCTAACGCAGGACCCAAAGCGGCTGCATTGGCTTCCCAGGCTCTACGGAGGGAGGTATCAGCACGCCTATCCATGGCATCCCTTAAACTCCCTGCATCCTCAAAAGAGAGATCGGATTGTCTAGAGACCTGAGCTAAAGATGCGTCAAGACGAGGAACTTTAAAAAAGGTATCTTCCACCTCATCTTTAAAGGGGCAGCGGCGTTTCCAGGTCTTAAACTTGGGAAGTTTCTTTTCTGGCTCAGCCCATTCCCTCCGGATAATATCCTTAGGGATTGATGCACTGGGATAGTCTTAGACTGAGGCTTAATTAAACCCAAATACATCCTGTCCTGGGCTGAAACCTGCTCCGCTGGATGTTGGATCTGCTCAGAGGCGTAAATGGCTGCGAGAAGACCCTCCATATCATCTGCGGAAAATATATATTTTCCAGACCTGGCATCCTCGTCCTCTTCCTCCGCCTGGCTTTCCACCAGGCCCTCGTCCTGAAGAGTGACCTCAGAATCCTCGGAGTCAGAGGAAGGAGCCTTCCTAGTTCGCTGGCGGGCCAGCCGCGCAGAAGTGGATCCCTCCTGAGACGAAGGACCAGGCACAGGGGGATCAGACTCCCTACTTTTCAAGGAAGATTTAAAATCCTTGAGAGTGGCGAGCATTTCCGACTGCACAGAGAGAAAATCCTTCATGATTCTCTTTGGTCTCTTTCCCAGCTAGTTTAAGGATACACTTGGAGCAAAAGGGTTTGTTATAGTCTGTCGGGAGCTTATCATTACAATTCCCACATTTCTTAATTTTTTTAAGGGGCTTAGAAGATCTACTGGCTTCCCCCTGGGCAGAAGGGTCCTCTCCTAAAACATAATGTAAAATAGAAAGGCCCATTAGCAACATACTCTCACAGCTGAGGGTTTACAACAAGAGGGGGGGGGGGGGGGGGAACTCCCCACCCCCGAACACAAGGAGGACTCACCCCGGGTGGACTCCTCAGCAGCCAGGTCTGTCAGACGGTCCTCCATGATGAGGGCGCCCGGCCCTTCTCTCTCCCCGGCTGCGTGTTGCTCTGCCTCTGCTGTGCAGCGAAATGTGGCATCCGTCGGTGGAGGCCGCCATCTTGTAGGGGCGGAGTGACGTCACGCCGTCGTGCGCGTCATCAATACGCGCCCAGCAAGTGACGGCGCCGCTCGGAGCGGCGCCCAGCCCAGCCGACACCACGCTGCAGAGGGGAAGTCTCCCTGTAAGGTAGGAGGGAAGACGGGGGGGGGGGAGAGAGGAACGGCCGCCTCAGAGCACTAGGGAAGCCCTGCTAGCTAGGAGGCTCTGGCGTCCAGGGAGGCACTCTTCTTAGTTAGCACTTTCAGCCTCCCTAGACCAAAAAGAAGGGATACCCCCCCGGGAAAGTGCAAGCACCTTGACCGGACCCAAAAGCACCCAGTACCTGTGGTCTAGACTCCGGGGGGGGGACCACCAGCCCCAGGCCTTAGGTCAGGAAAAATAAAAAACTGTTTCGCTGTAGGGGAAACACAATCAGAAACTGAGGCACACGGGAAGGGTGGGGCCTTTTAACCTCTTTTTTTTTATTGTGTTTCCTGTCAGGTGGCCAGTCTACTCTCAGCGTGCCGTCCTGGAAGACGAGGGAGAGAGTATAGCTCTGTTTTGGTGGTGATACTACTACGGATTTAACAATCACGTCCCTCAGGGTGGGAGCTCTCTTATAGATAATTTTAGGTTCATCTGGTAGGATGTGTTTGAGGTCTTTATCTTTAAGTATATGCCAATGTCGTTCTATTAATTTGGCTACCTCTTTGTGTTGTACGTTGAAATCTAAGATAAGACATGGGTAATCTTGCTAATTTTGGGGATTTTTCTTTATTTTGTAGCATGACATTCCTGTCCATCTCATGTACTTCTTGTATTCGATCTTGTAGCCAGGAACGATCATATCCCTTTTCTTAAAATCTTTTACCTATGTGTTGGGCCTGTTCTTTAAAGTCTTCTTCCTTACTGCAGTTCCTTTTTAGTCTTATAAATTGTCCCTTTGGGATGTTATAAAGCCACCGCTTGTGGTGGCAGCTTTCCAAGGATAGTTGGTGTCTACTAGGGTTGTCCCGATACCGATACTAGTATCGGGACCGATACCAAGCATTTACCCGAGTACTTGTACTCGGGCAAATGCTCCCAATGCTTCACCCGATTCTTATACTGTCGGCGGTGATCAGTGCGTGGGGAAGTTACAAGCACCGATCACCGCTGTATAGATTTAAAATTAATTTCTCCGCTTCTCTCTACACCCCTCCCCCCACGCGGCTTTCAGCTGCTTTAAAATCAGCGGTGATCGGTGCTTGTAACTCCCCCACACACGATCACTGCTGACTGTCCCGTGTCCTCCTCCAGCCCCCCTCCGTTTTGCTGCAGTCTGTCTCCCTCCATGTATCCCGCCGTGTATCCCATGTATGCCGCCATGTATCCCGTGTATGCCGCCGTGTATCCTGCCGTGTTTCTCTCCCCTTCCGTGCTCCTCCTCCACCCGCATGAAATGTCAGGATGGAGAGCGGGGTAGGAGCCGGTAAATCTGGCTCCTTACTGCTCCGAATGGACAGAGTCAGTGATCACTGACTCTGTCCATTCACATAACTGAAACATTGTAACCTGCGTTTACAAATGTTTCAGTTTATGAATGAAGAGAAGACGCGGCCTTCTCTCCTTTCATTTTCAGCTCAGCTGATGCTGCTGAGAAAGGGACAGGGGAACAGGTTTGGTGGTAATTTTGTTTCCCTCAATGGACAATGACAGATCCAAAAAGTCAACCGACTTTTCATCAATTTTACATACTAGTCGGATGTTATCATTATCATTTAGTTTCTCCAAAAATGCTTCTAGATGTTCTCTACTACCATTCCATACTATGAGGTCATCGATGTAGCGTTTGTATAGAGTTAATTCTGGTGGTGGTTCCCGATATACTGCCTGTTCCTCCCACTGTGCCATGAAGGCATTTGCAACACTCGGGGCAAATTTTGCTCCCATGGCAATGCCTACTGCTTGTTTATAATATGTTTGATCATGCCAGAAGTAATTAAACTTAAGGGCAAAAATCCAAGCATTTTATGAGAAACTTTCTTTGTTTGCATAGTAGGTGGCTATGATTTTTTTTTAAAAGCCATTTGGTGGCATGGCAGGCATCATGGTGTTGAACAATAGTGTAGAGAGATGTAACATCTGCCGTAGCTAGCAAAGTGCGGCCCTCTAGTACTGGAACAGTCTCAATTAGTTGGAGGATGTGCTTAGTGTCCTTGAGGTATACTCGTGTCCCTTGGACTGCTGGTTGAATATAGTAATCTATATACTGTCCAAGTCTATATGTCAAAGAGTCTAGGTTTACAATCGGCATTCCCGGTGGGTTGTCTGTTTTTGTGTATCTTGGGGACAGTATATATTATTGGGATCCTGCATGTTTCTGGTATGAGATAATGGGATTCTTTTGTATTGAGAATATCTTTTTTCAATCCCAAATTAAAAAGTCGTTTTAATTCCTTTTTATATTTCTCAGTGGGATTGCCCAAAAGTTTCACATAGGTGTTTTCTTCTTGTAAATGTCTCTCAATTTACTGATTTACTGTACTGTTCCTTGGCTTGTATTACTACTGCTCCGCCCTCCGGATCACTATATCCTTTCTTTCGGTCAGTGTTTGTATTCATTTCTTTATATGAATGGGATCATATTTTTTCCTCACTTCCAGAGCTTCTAAATCTTGTAAAACCAACGTTTTAAAAACCTCAATATATGTTGTCCATCTGATATTTGTGGAATATATACCGAATTGTTCCTTAAAGTGCTATATTTCCTTGAGGGTCCATATTCATACTTCGTTTCGGGAAAGAGTTATTCATAAAATATTTCTTTATGTTGATTTTTCTGATATATTTTTTGATTCCTATGTATGTATTGAACTTATTCAGATTTCTAACTGGAGCATGTTAAACCCCAATCAAGAACCGCAAGTTCTTCGGTGGTTAGAACAATACCACTGAGATTCACCACGTTATCTCCTAGTATGCTCTTTTTCTTTTGGACTCTTTCCTGCTCGGTTTCCTCTCTTTGTTCTATGTTTGATCTTGGTCCATTCTCCTGTGTGAATGGTTGGGATCTTGTGGTTGTCTCTGGGGAGAGTGATCCCTCCTCTCCCTGTCTACAAAAGGGCGTTGTGAATCTTAGTGTGGATATTGTTGTTGGTAATTGTGCTGGTATTGATCTTGATAGTTCCTAATAGGATCAAATCTATTCGAAGTGGCTATCTGAGTCCTATTGTACTGGCCATAATATTCCTGTGATGGCGGTGGATCTCTATAGTCTCTGTAGCCACCATTTTGTTCTTGCCACACCCTGCATTCTCTTACCATTTATTGTTATATTGAACCATTCTTCACACTTGGCGAAAAAAAAATTGGCTTTTTTTGTAAATTTTTGCACGATTTGCAATTTTGCGACTTTGTGCACTTTGGGATTATTGATCAAATATTCATGTTGTATACATTTGCTGATAATCTATTTGCTGATCATCTATTGGTTCACATATTTGTATCATTTATGATTTTATTGTAATTCAGGCACAGCACTTAGTCACTTTCTTGCAGTTTGCACGTTTTTGTATTTTTATTTCTTAAGCGCAAGATCACTACCAACAATTATTTATCTTTGTGTACAGTGAACACTATCAGATCTAGCAGTTTTTTAGCTCCAGCTTCTTCTTATTCACATATAATCACTAGTAGCACAAAAGACACTACTTCTATTCACACTGGTGCAATAGCAGGACGGTAAAAAAAGACCTGCTAGCAGCATCTTTGGAGCAGCGAAGGAGCGGTGTGTATACCACTCCTCCACCGCTCTTGCCTATTAAAATTAATGGGCACTGCGGCTATGCGCCGCTGCAGCGGCACTTTGCGGTGGTTTTACCCCTTTCTCGGCCACTAGCGGGGGGGGGGGGGTAAAAGCACCCCGCTAGCGGTCGAATAGTGCCACGAAATTGATGGTATAGCGCAGCTAAAAACAGCTGCGCTTTACCGCCGGCGCACCCATCGCCCCAGTGTGAAAGGGGCCTTAGAAAGCAGATGTAGGGAATACCAACTAGAAAAATAATAAAAAGAAGGCAACACAGCAATTTCAATCAAAAATCTTCTGGTATATCTGGGGTACCGAAGGCAGCAGAAGTGCACGGCCCACACTGTATGCTTCTAAGCAATTGGGAGGTTTGGGAATGCCATACTTTAGGAAATATTATATAGTGGCAGAACTAACTCAACTGTAACAACTACATAGCAAACACTATAGGCCAGATTGGGTGTCCTTCGAAGGCCCAGGCTTGTTCCCCACTTGCAATGGACTTGGTACTCTGGACTCCCTCGCCACATCGTAAAGCGATATTTTGCCCTACGCTTTCCCACTCTATTTGTTTATGGGACACGACTTGCAGAATATGGCCTTTATGTTCGTCACACACACCAGCGGCTCCACTCTTTGGCAACCCCTTGTTTCCACCAAGGCTGTAGGCTTTGACTGGTGGTTAACCAAGGGTATTTACCGCATTGGGGACTAAAGAGGGTTACGTCCTCGATCACACTTTGTTAACAGTCTGGATATGCCCTACTCTGAAAATTTGCATCCACAGCAAATTTATAATTTTCTTTAAATTGCTACAGCAATCCAGCCTAGACCTAGCAGTTTGCACCGTGTTTGAAAATAGGTGCATGCAGGAGGTCTCTATGCGGGGGGCATCTCCATGCCATATAAACTATTCTCAAACCCTACAGCCAAGTTGAATTATCAGATGTCCTGGGAGAGGGACCTGGACATTTCTCCTGAGGCAGATGACTGGCACAAATGGAGCACACGGATTCACAAAAGGTATTTTAAAATGTGGCTTTGATTGAGGCTAGCTACAAAGCTCATGCTAGATGGTACCTGGTACCGAAACACCTCTCGAAAAGGCTTGTTGGCCTCCTGCTTTAGAGGATGTGGCAAGATAGGCACGCCTTTACATACATGGTGGACTTGTCCTAAACTGCACCGTTTTTGGATGAGAGTGCACTCTTTTATTCTTTCAGTTACTGCCAATATTATTAAAGATACGAGTGCCCTACTGAATAAACCAGTCTACAATATTCCAAGATGCACACAGACCTTAAATATATTTCAAGTTTCTGGCAGCCAAAAGTGTAAACTAACTTGGATAATGCTAAATGTCTTGCGAGATAAACAACGTCTTTTCGTCAAAATATGGTCTCCTTGGCTTCCCTACTTGCAGGTCCCAGACATAAAGTGCTGATTCCAGGAATGGTTGGCATTAGACTTCAGGACAGACTCGCCTCCTTTTCTTCTCTATGTTTCCCACTTTTTTTCCCCCATTCATCCCATTTTACCCTCTACTCTACTTATTGTTCACAAACAATCGGTAATGGGAGTTGCATTGCCCATAAAAGAATGTATTGTGTTCTGACAATGGAGAGAGTAACTGCAGCCTAAAACATAAGATAACAGTTTGCAGAATATTTCATAAAAGGTATTGCGATATTGTTGTTGTTTAAAGTTTTTAGGATTATGGGTGAATGGAGGAAGGGCCTGTGGGACTACCCCGTGGAGGGCCCCCTCTTCCACCTGCGGGAACTCCGTGGGTTTCCTCTATGCAACCGCCTACGTAATGTTCGGTCCTCAAGTTTACTATTGTGCCTATGTCGGCCACCAAGGTTGACCTGTCTTCTTCGTGAAGCCTCGGTTAAAATTTCTCCCCCCACCCCCTTTGTTTCCTATGTATTTGTATTGTATTGTTAAATGATTTGAGTGTGGCAAGGATTGTTTGCCGCACTATTTTGTGACGTTCATAAAACTTTTTTTAAATAAAGACTATTGGAACAGAAAATTATAAAAAGATAAACATGGAAGCAGCACTAAATTTTTCATCAAATATGATCTAAAATACAAGCATCAGGTCTCTTACCTCTTTGGGTGGCACTTGGCAGTAGTCTGGCCTCCGACTGCACCACATTTTGGTTACTGAGGAATATAAGACGCCTGAAGTAGCTGGTTCCATCCCCTCGGGCATCCTCAACTACATATTCCCCACTCAGTTCACTCTGTCCACGATATTGCACTGTTCGGGTTCCTATGTCTCCTCCAGCTGATAGAAATGGTATCTGAAAAGAATGACCCACTTTAACAGTGCACTAAGGAACTGAAATGGGGATTAAACAGTTGATCGGGAAAATATACAAGTAAGATGAATGTAAAGCATGAGAAATTGATAAAACATTTCTCTGCATTTGCTGAGCAGCCATAGTGTTCTTGGACTGGACAGCCTAGCACCAGACCCCAACTATTGGTGTGGCGTTAGGGCAACCGGCTGACTATTACATTCTGATGATTTTTACAGATGAAAAACGACTTACTGACTCTGTACCTGTTTCCACAATATAGAGGCGAGGAGCAAAGTTGATGTAATGAGTTCTGACAAATATCTCCCTGACTAAATGTAAAAATACTAGCAACTGTGTGCTCTATTAAATATTTTCCTTTCATCCTATAGTAGTACAGACTAATTTTTGCATACCGTATTTTCCGGCGTATAAGACGACCATTGACACCAGAATTACACAGCCAAAAACCGGGGGTCGCCTTAAATGCCGGGTGAAGCAGCTGCCCGATGGATATCAGCCTGCCGGGTGCTCTGTGCTGTATGTATTCAGTATATGCGCCGCTCAGCCAATCCCAGCAGGCGATGCACTCTGTTGATGACTACAGAGCCTGTTAAGCCTGCTCGGATTGGAGTAACAACCTAGTCTGCTTGGATTGGCAGAGGTTGTTACTCCAATCTGAGCAGGCTTAGCAAGCTCTGTAGTCATCAACAGAGTGCATCACCCGCCGGGATTGGCTGAGCGGCACAAACACTGAATACATACAGCTTTACAGAGCACCTGGGGGGCTGATATCCATCTAGTATCTGGCAGCTTCTTCGTTTCTGAACATACGGTAAGGGGGTTGTCTTGTACGTTGACTATAGGCCAAAACCAACGTTTTAAACTGAAAAGTAGAGGGTCGCCTTATACGCCGGCAAATACGGTACGTATTCTAAGAATTAGTATGACAACATTTTTCGAATATACAGCCTACTATAGAGCAGATATCTTATTTCTCTCTCTTTCTCATCTAAAATGATTGGCTCTCACCATATTTTCTATATGCTGTCCGCCATTGCCCAACGTGTAGCACTTTGTCCCATTTCAAATGGTGAGGTAGATTTAGAGCTAGTGTGATGAACAGCACATCCCATCCCTGGCACTAGCACTGCCAAACCACACTGCTTGAAATGAAATAAATGATTAGCGCCAATTGCCCAACACCAGCACACACAGAGGGAGGCATTGTGTCAGCTAGGAAGGAAGGGGTGGGGGGAGGGGTATGTACAAGCGACTCTAGTATAAATTTACAGGCATGCTCACAGCAGATGCAGGTTCAAGCAAGAGAGCTCTGTTCTGCCCTCATGCTCAGTAAAAAGTTATGCAGCGAGAGGGGGCTTGTCAGTGCTCTCCTGCCCTTCTCCAATGATATGCAGAGGACTTTCAGCCCCGCTACACTGTTAAGTTTAAATTACGTCAGTGCTCAACAACAGAAATGCCACAAATTGGGCTTCTGGAAGGGGAGGAGCTGTCAAAGAAAGTATCTCCACAGTAATTCAGTGTTTCTTTGAGGAAGCAAGGATAGTTATTTATAAATGAACCCATAGACCAGCATCTATTTTTTAATTAGACTTAAAGCAGTAGTAAACCCCTGAAGAAAAAAAACCTGCAAAACAATGGAATGTGCTAGTATGCACCACATACTAGCACATTATGAAATACTTACCTTACAATACTTACCTGTCAGCGCTGACATGTTGCCTCGCCGTTTTTTCCAGGGCTGCTGGCTCTGGCACTGTGAGTGGCCAAATCCGCGATGATGTCACTCCCATGCATGCGTGTAGGATTCATACGCCGCTGACGTCAGTGGCTGCATGCGGGGTGAATATCTCCTAAACCGTGTAGGTTCAGGAGATATTTATTTTACCTACAGGTAAGCCTTATTATAGCCTTTCCTGTAGGTAAAAATGTCCAAGCGAAAAAAGAAAAAAAAAAAAATGTCCAAGCCGAGTATACAACCGCTTAAAGATTCCAGATTCAGTGGGTTATAGTGGTGGCAGCACACAACTTTACCTGGTAGTTATCTGGCAATCCTGACGGAGCCAATTCTAGAACTTTAGCAGTTAACTCTGACTGAATAGCTTCCATGTTTTCATACTGCTGATCCCTGTGCAAGGCCACGATTATCAGACGACGGAACCCAACGCTTCCTGCCAATTGTCTCCGTCCAGGTTCAGAACCAAACAACCACTCGGTTTCTCTTCCCTGGGGAACTGGAAAACAGGAATCCAAATGTAACTGACTGCGGTAACAAAAATATATAAATAAAAAAAAGGGTATTCAACTTCCCAGTTATGTTCATCCTTGTTGCATGATTTTTTAAGTCCTGTGGGGGAGGGGTTACTCCTGTGTTTTCTAGCCCTGCCCACAGATCGTGTCTAAAAATTAAGAAAGACTATTTGCTAGGGGCATGAATAAGACATTTCTATAAAATGTCATCCAGTTACAGACTAGATCTGCTTTACTTTGAGAAGCACTACGTATGAAATGATTGTATGGGAATGTCACTGCCCAGTACAAGCTTCCTGATGGTGACATTGGCCAAGCAATTAATTGTGTACTGTGTGTTTCAGTAAGCTTTTTACACTTTTCATTGGACGCATGCGTCAGGGTGACAACGCAGGAGAACCATTCAGCGACTAAAGGGGTTATTTACAAAAGGAAAATCCACATTGCATTACAAGTGAAAACTACAAGTGCAAAGTGCACTTGGAAGTGCAGTCGCTGTAGATCCGAGGGGGACATGCAAGGATAATAAAAACAGCATTTTAGCTTGTACATGATTGGATAATAATATCAGCAGAGCTTCCCCTCATTTCAGATCTACCCCTCAGATTTACAGCGACTGCACTTCCAAGTACACTTTCATTGAAATTTCAAGTGCACTTTGCACTTGTAGTTTGCACTTGCAGTGCAAAGTGGATTTACCTTTGGTAAATAACCCCCATAGTGTTGTCATCCTATAACAGGAATTGCCCGAACAAAACTTTTAGAGCAAGATTACAAGATTTTAGTTAAGTCAAAGTTCTAGAATTAAAATAATATTTAAAATTACATCAAAATGTTAAACAGTATGTATTATTTAAGGGATATTAACTGATTATGTATTTGTTTTCCTATGAAATATTTTGGTTTCAAAACAGACAAAATCATCACAGATGCACAGAAATCGAAACAAATATTGTAGCGTGACTATATGAAGTTAAAGGGGTTGTAAAGGTTAGTTTTTTTTTCACCTTAATGCATCCTATGCATTAAGGTGAAAAAAAAAAAAAAAAAAAAACAACAACTGGCAATGACGCCCCCCCCCCCCAAACCCCCCGTTCTACTCACTTGAGAGTGTTCACCTGCTGCGCTCGCCCCCGACATCCTCTTCTCCACTCCAGTCTGGCCGTTGATTGGCTAAATTGGATGGATTGATAGCAGCGCAGCCATTGGCTCACACTGCTGTCAATCACATCCAAAGACACGGCGCGCCCGGGGGGCGGGTCGAGTGATATAGCCGCTGACTGTATCACGGGAGCGCGCGCCCGCAAGAACCCCCATGGGAGAGAGCTCCCATGAAGTGGGTTAGTTCTTGCGGGGAGGAGCCGAGACAGCCGCCGAGGGACCCCAGATGACCAGGATCGGGGCCACTCTGTGCAGAACGAGCTGCACAGTGGGGTAAATATAACATGTTTGTTACTTTATTTTTTTAAATGGGAACCTTTAGTGTCCATTTAAAGTGCAACTAAAAAGGCAGAACTTATTTGTTTTCATTTTAGGAGTAGGCTAGCGTTACAACTCCTGTCAGAGTTTTTTTTTTTTCCCCCGTCTGTGTCACATAGAGGGATTTTCAAAAGGAAGTGCGAGGAAATCCATTTAAAGTGAGGAAATCCCAGGGTGTCACCAGAACTAGTGCCCCATTGGAAGATTTCCCTCAATTACTGTTCTGATATCAACCCAAAGTTTAGCATTTTATTTTACTTTCGACAAAATGCTAAACAGTACAAATAGAGGGCAATTAAAAAAAAAAAAGCATGCACAACTGGTGTTCTAATTCCTTTCCACTCTATACTTTAAAGTGATTTTATTTTTTTAAATAACAAAGTCTTTACAAACAGGTTTATACTTACTACAATGGAATTGCACAAAGCGGCCCCAAACCTCCTTTTCTCGGGTCCCCCGCTGGTGCTCCTGACTCCTCCTCTTCTCTATCGTGGCAAACCTGCATGCTTGATCTCAAGCCACGCTGCCTGTGTCCATTGACAGCCCCCTGCTCACTTGTCACAAGATTTGACAGACAGCCGTGGGAACCAATGACTCCCGCTGCTCTCAGCAAAGCCTGTGAAAGCGTGGGGAGAGCCACTACAGACAGGGCAACATCGCTGGATCAAACGAGGGCTCAAGTAAGTATTAGGGGGAGTGATGGGGCAATACCTCAACCTAAAAATATTTTAACTTATAGTAAGGAATACATTAAGGTATAAAATGTTTAGGCTTTGCAACCACTAATGGCTCGTTCACAGCATAAGTGCATAAAAACTGACGGGAAAACCGTACAGATTTCACTTGCAGAGACATCAGTTTTAATGCACGTTTCAATTAGTTTTCATGTGCATCAGTTATGTGCCCTGTTCACACCAATGTTGATTTCATATCAGTTGTTTTTCTGTGCAGAAAATGGCATACATGTTGCAGATTCCTGCACAGAAAAAATCTGCACGTTGTGGTGGGAACAGGGTACATAGAGAACCATGGTTTCCTTTGAGCTCTTGCAGGATTAAATTATTAAGAGCCGGTTCACACAGGGGCGGCACGACTTTGGGGGCGACTCGGCAAGGCGATCTTAAGACGACTTCAGAGGCGACTTGCAAAATTACTTCTGTATTGAAGTCAATGCAAGTCGCCCCGAGTCGTCCCCAAAGTCGTACAAGAACCTTTTTCTAAGTCGAAACAACTTGAGTCACTCCCATTGAATAAAGCGGAGCACGACTTGTCAGGCGGCTGAGTCGCCCGACGAGTCGCCCCTGTGTGAACCGGCTCTTACAGAGAAGTGAACAAAAATAAAAAATCAGCAGTAAAATAATTAAATGGTGAAGGAGAATAAGTGTGAACCTAGGCTTAGACGGATGTTTGACTTGGACTTCTTGATATTACACTCAGTGAAAAATTATACAGAAATATTAGAACATAAAAAAACAAAACACGTACTTATAAAAACAGCAAAGTGATTGGCATGAGATAGGCGTACTGTAGGACTATCTACCACATTAAAGGTGTAACGGGTTCTTCCAGAATCTCCATCACACAAGTCTAATGGCACTTCCTGAGAAGTCTGATTTTGGTTCAGGCGGTTACGGATTAGTGCATATTGCTGTCGTTCTTTCACTGCTGCCATTAGTTCATCAGGGCTTGAACAACGCAGAGGCTTGGCGCCCTCCTTATCAGCCATCATTTCCAAGACTTGTGGAAAGCCTGGCATCTGTCGTACCTTTGTCATTACAAATACAAACACTGGTAAAGGAAACTGACTGCCAGACTCATTGCTGCTGCCCTCTGATACTTGATGAACTCGAACCATCCATCCTCCTTGGGAGAACTGATTTACTAGTTTGTCCAAGACGTGGCCTTGAGCCAGAGATACACACAAATATCGTCCACCAAATTGCAAGACACGACCAATTTCAAGCAGCAATTTTGTAGCAGTTTCCAGAGTTTTCTCTTCTGTATCAGGGAGAATGGCATCCAATGTCCCCTTATCCAACACAGCCTGAAAGTGGGAATCAGGAAATGTAGTCTGTGTGGCGTCCATCAATTGGTAGGTCATCAGAGGTCTTTTTTTGCCATTTCGCTCGTTCATCTGACGAATGACCACCTCGCTCACATCAATGTTGGTCAGATTCTGGCATCCAGCATCATATAGCCTTTCACTTAACTCTGAGTTACCACAGCCCACCACTAGCACCTGTGAGAAACAAGATGTACAAATCAGTTATGTAAGCCCTGGTGCAGACCAAGACCTGTTGCCACCTTTTATCTATAAATGAATGCAGTGTACAGTAGGTGGTGAAGGGATCTCTCTTTTTTCTGTAATTAATTCCTCCAACACTTAGTAAAGCTCCCTAGTGAATATATTTAAAGCCAAAGTAGGGAGAGGGTTAAAGCAGAACAAAAGTCAACAAATAAGAACTTCCCAATACTGGCATCTCCTCCTCGGCTTCTTCTGGATGCCAGAACTTCAGCCATCACTTAAATGTACTAATAATATAAAATGAGCCTCACAGGCACAGCTCAGTGTATATTCCAAAGAAGATAGTGATTAATGAAGTACCGTATATACTCGAGTATAAGCCGACCCGAGGCACCTAATTTTACCACAAAAAACTGGGAAAACGTATTGACTCGAGTATAAGCCTAGGGTGTCCATCTGCATGCCTCACTGTGTCCATGTGCATGCCTTACTGTGTTGTCCATGCCTCACTGTGCCCATGACTAGACTGATGTTTAACATGGGAGTCTATGAAAGGGGTGCCCGGCTTTGAAAAATCAGTGCTCCCCGGCCAGACAACAAACCTTGCACACTTGTAGAGGAGAAATGGGGCTACATGTGTGCAAAGTTCCGGGTCCAGGGGACCTATGATCAGCCGGTACCAGGTCCCCAAAATCACCGCAGACATTACTGTTTAAACATGGGAGTCTATGGATGGAGTGCCCGGCTTTGGGGAAAAAAAAAAAAAAAAAAAAAAAAAAAAATCGGTGCTCCCCTGCCGTAGTTCCCCCGGACAACAAACTTTGCACACTTTGCACCCGTACCGGGTCTCCAAAGTCTGGGAAATCAGGCGCAAAAAGGGGACTCGAGTATAAGCCGAGGGGGGCATTTTCAGAACAAAAAAAATGTGCTGAAAAACTTGGCTTATACTCGAGTATATATGGCAAGTTTGTTTTATTGGTTTATCTTCAGAACTTCAACATTAAAAAGGAGAAGTATGACCAAAGCTATTTTGGCCATACTTTTCCGATGGATCTCTGGAGTGCACTTCATTCTGTTTTCAGTTCACAGCTGACGACACAGAGTTTGTCCAGGCTCTGAAAAGATCCTGACTAGGGTTGTCCAGATACCGATACCAGTATCGGTATCGGGACCGATACCGAGTATTTGCGCTAGTACTCGCGCAAATACTCCCGATACCAAAATAGAATACTTTTTTTTTTTTTTTTTGTGACATCGAACACAAATTGGATGGCACCATTGGATGGCACTGATAGGTGGCACTGGCATTGATTGAATGGCACTCATAAATGGATGGCACTGATAGGTGGCACTGGCATTGATTGGGTGGCACTGATGAGATGCACTAATAAGCTGCCTCCCTGCACTGATGCACTAATGGGCACTGATCTGCACTGATAGGTGGCACTGGCTAGCTGCACTTTTGGGCACTGGCACCGATGAGCTGCACTGACAGTGATCACTCCTTCAATGATATGTAGTTTTCCAGTACCGTATGCTAAAAAACGGTCCCACACCATGATGTACCAGTTCTTCATAATTCTAAAGAAAATATCTTTGGTCTGTATTGTGGTTTGAAAACGGTCACATGACATTAAAAAAAAGTATCGGTATTCGGTATCGGCGACTACTTGAAAAAAAGTATCGGTACTTGTACTCGGTCCTAAAAAAGTGGTATCGGGACAACCCTAATCCTGACCATATGGTTGGTATCCACCCAACTAGGGCTGCATCTAACGATTATTTTCATAATCGATTAGTTGGCCGATTATTGTTTCGATTAATCGGATAATCTTAAAAACAAGTGTGGTGTACAATTTAGTTAATATGTAAATAATAAAAAAAAGGCAATTTATTCTTAAATATTAATATGCAGTGGTAAATATAAATAACCAACTACAGTAATTGTAATGCCTTCTATTACCTCCACTTTCTCTGGGTTCAGATGTTGATCTCCCCTGCACAGTCTTTAAAGTGATTTTTTTTTTTAAACAAACTCGTTATACTTACCTGCTCTGTGTAATGGTTTTGCACAGAGCAGCCCAGATCCTCCACTTCTGGGGTCCCTCACAGATGCTTCTGGCTCCTTCTGCCTTCAGAGTGCCCCAATGGCAAGCTGCAAAGTATAGTATAGAGCGCTCGCTATAGCAAGGTAAACAAACTTCTGCCTTTAGAACCACTCACTTCCTGCCCAGGACTACATGTCCCATGAGGCATTGCTCCTCACACTTTCACATTCACAAATTCTCAGGCACTTAGTGACATGTATGGATGGTGTACTGAGCTGTATGTGTGCTGCACTGTATTTCCTGATATGTAAACAAATAATGCATTCTATATGCAGGCTAACTAATCAACTGGCCGATTAATCGATTATGAAAGTAGTTGACAACTATTTTCATAATCGATTAGTTGTCGATTAATCGATTAGTTGCTTCGGCCCTACACCCAACACTGACAGCTGGCTTAGCCTCTCAGTGATCTGCTAAGAGCCTAAACCAGAACCTCTCATCCCCTCCACAGAGCAGCTCTCCAGTGAATGCTGGAGCGGCAGAGCACAGAGCTGGTGACAATCACAGCTCTCTGCTCAAAGCGGAGAGGGAGAACTGAGCGATTAGCAGTGTTTGATCGCTCAGTTCTCAATACAGTGACCCAGTGACCTAGGTGAGTATAAAATGTTTTGTTTTGTTTTTCCCCCAAATCCTGAAATTCTCTTTTAAGTACTCCTGGTGCCAACAATTGACAAACATGACCACTCAAGTGACTCCAAAATCTCAATGAAGACAGGCTGCTTACTTCCAAGATAGGGAAATCTTTAACACAAACAAACAGAAAAAAGAGTATCTTGTCCCCAACAATATTGGTAAAAACAAGATATAAAGGGCATTCTAAGATGTTAATCAATTATACGCTGGGTTCCTCAAATGATAGTAAATGTCAACTCTCGTCTACTCAGATGGTGGCTCTAGACAGTAAATCTTTTGGTCACACTGAATCCGACTTCTAAATTGTCAGACTTCACTTAAAGCCGCACAATTTCAAAGGCACGTGTCTGTGCGACTTCAGGTGCAACTTTCAAGACATCTGTGTAACTCCAATCGGTGCCACTCCAATGCAGTCGGAGTCGCATTGACTTGACCGCTTCCATTTTTTTCTCTTCATACCTATATGTGAAGGGCTGCATTGGTGGGCACGGATACAGTTGTTGGTAATATTTATTTTTATAACTCAATTCTGCATAAAACATTTAAGTGTCATTTCATGAGATTTATGAGGGCATGTTTAGGGGCGAAATTAGGGGTGGGGCAACTGGTGGCAAGTAACCCTTCAGGCCTGGCTAGTAGCTCAGATATATGCTATATGTTAAAAATAACTGTGAAATGCAAAACTCCAGTGGGTGTAACAAGATGTCCGCCTGCCCCCTTTTCCGTGAATCGCTAGTGTGGAGGAGTGTTTGGTGTAGCAAGATGGCGATGTTTCCAATTCTGACAGGTCGCCTAATCTGACGGAACACCGGACCGTGTTTACAGGTCTTCTGTCAAAATAGCCAACTCTTCAAAGTCTCCAACCACGTCGCTTCCAGTTACTCTCCAGCATCAGTAAATAGAGATTTTGATGACTGTTTTGACACTACACCGGCAGCGTATACACTCCCGTACACCAAGGGTGGTCATTTGGACAGAGCAGCGGCTAAAGAGGAAAAAGTTGTTGCCGCCTTGGAAGCGGCCATGTTTTTGGTTATCAGCGGGCGTACCAACAATTAAGGATGAGCTCTGGCGTGTTCGTATAGTACACGTGCAGAGCCCGCCAGGAAGTGTGCACGGCGCTGCACTAATCACAGCCAGGGAGACATTTCACGATGCCTGCAGCCGAGCATGGGGACAATGTCTCCTTGACTGTGATTAGCGCAGCGCTGTGCTCACTTCTATGCGAACACGCCAGAGCTCATCCTTACTAACAATGTCCGCTAATTATATCATGTACTGTTTACACTGTTGGTGTTCTGTCAAAACAGCAAACTTGTCCAAATCTCCAATTACTGATGCTGGAGAGTCACCGGGTAGGAGGTGGAGGAGTTTGCTGTTTTGACAGAACACCAGCACAGGGATTAAGAGGTGTTGTGTACATCGCTATGTTAGCAGTCCCATAGCGGTTAATTGGGATGCAGCGGCTGCATGGACACAACTGCTGCTCCCAATGTGACATTGATGTTGGTAGGGGGATGCAGACCCTGGGTCGGATTGGGGCCGTGTACCCACATGGATGTCACACTGTGATCAGTGGCTGTGTCCGTACAGCCGCTGCTTCCCAATTACCAGCTACAGCCCTGCACAGATTAATACTCCCTGTGTGAACAAGGCCATGCAGATCCATATGACACTGAACACTGGGTTCTGTACAGGAGCCCTAGTAAAGATCTTACAGAAGAGAAGGCACCCTGCCCTCCATGTACACACCTTGTCTTTGGGTTTTATGTATTTGTGCAGCACCCCACACAGCTCCAAGTATCCTCCATACCACTCGAAGGCCCGCTCCCCCCTGCGCCTGAAGAACTGCTCCCAGTACTCGCTGGAGGAGAACTCCTTACTACTCTTCGGTAACAGATTCATCTTCCCACCATCCCTGCCTCTGTCATGCAGCTGTCACATGGAGCACACACTCAACACTTCCGGGTCACAGGTCTCCGCCTCCTCATTGACCACATGCTTCCTATACATTTATTTTCATTAGACAGCTGAGGTGTAGCAAGATGGCGGCGACGAATCGTCACTTCCGTTACAAATTCTGACCGAAAGTGGCGAAACACTGTCTGGAAAAAGACATTGGTCCAGCCTAACGGTGTATAGAACGGCGCTCTTGTTTGTTTCATTGCGGTGTGCTGTTGGGTTACAGCGACACCTTGTGGTAGTTTATATTTATAGCGTTTTTTAGGTCTGCAGTCAATTACTATTCTAGTGTACGGAAACAGCAGCCGCCTGTACTACAAGTACTTCTGGGTCACGGTGTCTTCCTTCTTGCTTGTGATTGGTGGGAAGGACTGTGCAGGGGGCGGGGAAGGACTGTGCAGGGGGCGGGGAAGGAGGAGGAGTTTGCCGCAGCCGGTTGCATGTTCCTAGATCCGATCGTGTGCTCCAATATACACATCAATGGCTGCAGGGAGTGTTAGAAGCGTCGTGTTTGTGACCGGCAATGCCAAGAAGCTGGAAGAGGTAGAGTATAGAGGAGAGCATTGATCACACAATCTATAGTGATGGGAATGATTGTATCCCCAGTGCTGGGCGGAATCTGTCACTGGCATCCCCGCCCACTTCTTCTGGAAATGCTAGCAGACTGGCTGTCATCCTGATCCCATGGCTTCAATAACTTCTGACATGGAATAAGTCCTCAGATCACCTCCAATGGGGGTGTGACAGTCCTGACTTCAACTACTGAACACATGGCGGGCGCTGGGAGGATTAGCGCTGATGTGTAGATTTCAGGGTTTCACGTTGTTTACTTCTTTTATGTGAATTACATTAACCACTTGGGTCCTGGAAGGTTTAGGACACGGCAATTTTTTTTTAACTGACAATTGCGCGGTCGTGCGACGTTGTACCCAGACAAAATTGATGTCCTTATTTTTTTCCCACAAATAGAGCTTTCTTTTGGTGGTATTTGATCACCTCTGCGGTTTTTATTTTTTGCACTATAAACCACATTATTATTATTTTATAATGGTTTTTGGTTAAAAAAATCCCAATAAGTGTATATTGATTGGCTTGCGTTAAAGTTATATAGCCAGATTCAGAGAGACTTACGGCGATGTATCAGTAGATACGCCGTCGTAAGTCCGAATGTGCGCCATTGTATCTTTAAGCGTATTCTGGAAACCAGATACGCCTGAATTTGGCCAAGATACGACCGACGTAAGTCTCCTATGCCGTCGTATCTTGGGTGCATATTTACGCTGGCCGCAAGGGGCGCTTCCGTTGATTTACGTGTCAAATATGTAAATGAGCTAGATACGCCGATTCACGAACGTACTTGCGCCCGTCGCTGTAATCTACGTCATTTACATAAGGCGTTTTTCTGGCGTAAAGTTAAACAACCAAAAAGCTGGTCTAAGTTGTTTAGGGCAGTGGTCATCAACCCTGTCCTGCAGGGCCCACTAACAGGCCAGGTTTGCAAGATAACTGAAATACATCACAGCTGATATCATTTGCTCCTCGGTGATTGCAGTATTCTAGACTGCATCTCCCCCAAGGTAATACATAAAACTTGGCCTGTTAGTGGGCCCTGCAGGACAGGGTTGATGACCACTGGTTTAGGGTATGGACGTCGGAAGTGCCGTCGGATTTTACGTCGTTTACGTAAGTCGTACGCGAATGGGGCTGGGCGTAAGTGAGGTTTCACGTCGTACGCATTGTGACGTTGTATCGTAGGGAGTATTTGCGACGTGATTCTGAGCATGCGCGCGTATGCGCCGTTCGTTCGGCCATGCATTCACATGGGGTCACGATTCATTTGAATACAACACGCCCACTGCCTTGCTACTTTGGCTTACGCCGGCCCATTTACGTTACGCCGGCGTACATATGGGAGCAAGTGCTTTGTGAATACAGTACTTGCCTCTCAATGTTACGTCGGCGTAGCGCATATGAGATGCGCTACGCCTAACTAAAGATACGCCCGTCTCTCTGAATCTGGCTAATAGTGTCTACAAACTATGGGATATATTTATGGACTTTTTTTTTTCTTATTGTTTTTGGTGGAAATCAGCAATTTTTTTTTTTGGGGGGGGGGGGGGGGATTGCGGCGGGCAAATCTGACACTAAGTGACACTCAGGGCTTTTTTTTCTCAAACAATAGGTGCTGGAACTTAACCACGACGCCACAAAACCCCTCCCCCTACAGACACCCTCCAAATCACATCAAATAGTGGGTGTGGTCAGTCAAATTTCACAAACAGTAGGAGAGTCTTAAAGGGGCATTAAATACCAGGATTGCATTACATACAGAGTGCAGAGCTGTCACTTGTAAACACAGAAACCAGACTTCTGTGTTTACAAGTGATTGTGGTGAGCAGGCACCAAATGGTCTAAGTCAGAGGTGGTGGAACTGAGTTCCACCAAGTTCCCCCTGAAAAAAAGCCCTGGTGACACCCCTTACCGTGGTGGCCAGTGAGAAGAATGCCCCATATAGTGGTGACCAATGGGAAGAATGCCCAATACAGTGGTGGGAAGAATGCCACATACATTGGTGGCCAGTGGTAAGAATGGTTCCATGAAACAGGACAGAAGTTACAAGCGAGGATGAATTTTCAAAGACATGCCATCAAGGAACATTAAAGGAGTTGTAAAGGTTCAAATATTAAAAAAATAACAAACAAACATGTCATACTTGCCTCCACAGTACAGCTCATTTTGCACAGAGTGGCCCCGATCCTCATCTTCTGGGGTCCCTCGGTGGCTGTCTCAGGCTCCTCCCCGCAAGAGCAATCCCCCTTCATGGGAAGCTCTCTCCCAAAGGGGTTAGCTTGCGGGGGCGCTCCCGTGATACAGCCGGAGGCTATAGCTGCCGACTGTATCACTCGGCCCCGCCCCCAGGCGTGCCACATCATTGATTAGATTGCTAGCAGCGCAGCCATTGGCTCCCGCTGCTGTCAATCTCCAATGAAGAGCCGAGAACAGCCTAAAGATGGTGGAGTAGCCAGCGCGTTCACGATACAGGACTTTTGAGGGCTCAGGTAAATAAACCGGGGAGCTTGTAAGCATCGGATGTTTTTTCACCTTGATGCATAGGATGCATTAAGGTGAAAAAACGTGAAGCTTTACAACCCCTTTAAAGAAGATGAGTTCTGCACACCTGTGGGAAATCATTTCTCACAACCAGACCACACTATAGAAGACCTTAAAGGGTAAGTTTACTTTTACAAAAAAATCTGTAAGGTTAACACTGGACCCCCTTTCCCCCATCCACCCCCTGTCCCGCTATACCGGATCCTGCATTTACCCGTTGTGAGACATCGGATCACCGCTTTACCAGTATGGGGATTTTAAATCCCAGCGGCTTAATCCCCTATACCAGGGGTCTCCAAAGTTTTCAAACAAAGAGCCAGTTTATTGTCCTTCAGACTTTAGGAGAGATGGATTGTGGCCAGCTGGGGGCAGGAAATGTCCCGGGCTCGGCATCAGTGATAATAAATATGGCCTCAGGGTTGGTGGTCAATAGGAGGAGTAGTGCCCCTATTAGGAGGAATATTATCCCATCATTGTTATCAGTGGAAGAAATAGTGCCACAGCGTTGGTGTCAGTGGGAGGAATGGTGCTTCATCATTGGTGCCAATGGCAGGACCTATGCCTCACTGTTAGTGCCAGTGAAAGTAATAGTGACCCAAGGACTGGATAAAGGCTAGCAAAGGGCCAGTTTGGAGACCCCTGCCCTAAATGTACCTCTCGGCGTGTACGGATAGGAGGCATTCTAATTGGTCGGCGGCATCACATGAACGGTGTTAACCAATCCGAACCCGCTTAGCCCATCCTGTCAGCATCGAAGAAGAGTTGAGAAAGCCGCTACGATTTCAAATCTCTGGACCGGTAAAACGTTGATCCAAAGTCTCACAGAGGAAGAACTTGGAACTCAGTATAGCGAGGCTGGGGAGGGGGGTGCAGTTTAAGTTCACCTTAGGGTCCTTTCACACGGAGCGGACCGTTTCTGTGTCTGCTCCGTGTGTCCGCCAAAGCTCAGCGGGCATCATCCTTCATCCTCACTGAGCTGTCGGCGGATAGGGCGGTCCCCGCACACAGTGCAGAGACCGCCCTGTCTCTGCTCCGCACTCCCCTATGGGGGATCGGATGCAGATGGACCGTCTGTCCGTCTGCATCCGATCCGTTCCGCCGGACGGAAGAAAAATAGGGTTTCTTCCGTTCGCAAAAGCGGATCCCGACGGACGCGGACGTTAGCGGATGCTCCATCCGCTAACGGACGCGATCCCATAGGGATTTATTACAAGTCCGTAAACGGACTTGTAATAAGCGGACGAACGGTCCGCTAGTGTGAAAGGACCCTTACAGATTTTCTTTAACGGTGAACTTGCACTTCAATGTTTTAGCTCATAAAGGGAAATTCAAAACTATTCAGGAAAGGAAAACTTTTAAAATAAGAATAATACTTATATTTAGCACAAAAAATAATGGCCTAAATTTCAGATCTTGGTTTCCTTACTCATTATCCACTAGTTTTACGACCCCCCTCTGTGACTATGATATCCCCCCCCCCCCCCAGTCTATAGCTATCCTCTGTCTTATCTCACTAACTCTGCTAGTTTTATTACCTTTGCCATGTGTGTGTTGTGTTTTTTTTTTTCCTTCCCTTCCCCCTTTAGCATAATGTTAAAAAAAAGAGAATCTCTAAAACGTTTGTGAATCAGTACTGCTGGGACCTTGAAGAAGGCTCTGTACCCCATGTGTGTGTGTTACAGGCCCTGATCTTGCACCCCTTTAATTAACTTCAGACCAGGCTTAGAAGCAGTTTAGAAACTTGACTAAAAACTTTTGTGGCAATGTCAATACAAGTACAATACAGTTCCAACCCTAACTGGCTAAGCTGTGGCTGCCCAGGCATACCTTAAAAGAAAGTCCATAATCAGTGTCCTCCAAAAAGTATCACGGACAGTACTCAATTGTTTCTGTCACAAGTGCACCAATAAGGCTGCAATCACCTTAAGCATGATGGCTATAGGAAACTATTGGACCCAATGAGTAACAAAAAAAAAAAATGTATTTAGTTTGTTTCAGTTATCAATTCTGTGGTTGGAACAACTGTAAATTGCCTACATTCTTTCTTCTTTTTTTTTTCTATATACACAGGTTGTCCAGATCCTGGGAGACAAGTTCCCATGTAAATTAGTGGCAAAAAAGATTGATTGTAAGTACCTTTTTTATAGTATGTAGCATTAATGGTGGGATGTCTGTATGTCACATTAATCATTTATTTTTGCTTTTTGTCCAGTGCCCGAGTACCAAGGAGAACCAGATGAAATCTCAATTCAGAAGTGCAAAGAAGCGGCAAAAGAGGTAAGCAGAGGAACAAATAATTCTATAACCTACTGGATGACGTCTTACTTTTTATTCAGAAAGAAGAAAAAAATATTTCTTTAATTAATCTTCTATAATTTGACTTTGTTTTGCAGCTGAACCTGAGGATTTTCATAATGTAGGACATGGAAACGTTGTATAACGTTAATAGTGTGTGTAATAAACTGCTTTAGTTCAAGGCCTTAATCACACCTGCGTATTTTATTGCATGTTGTCTGACAAGAGGTTGCCATTCTTTTCCCTGGGGCCTGTGTGCTGGGAAAAATAGTACATGTGCATTTTTGGCGCATCACCGTGAATTTTTGTCCTACATAGACTTCAGTGAGTGCACACGTGAAAGGCCTGTAACATGCTTTTTTTTTTGTGTGCAGTTTAATACATGACAACAAACCCCACCTTCTAGGAACTCTAAGGCCCCTTTCACACGGGCGTATAGAATTCAGCTTTTAGCTGCGGATAGATGACGTTATCTCAGGGGTTGACAAATTTGCTTGGAATCTAGGAGCCAGCTAAAAAAAAGTTAGGAGCCAGAAAACGCGCCCCGTCCCGACGAGCTTGCGTGCAGAAACGAACACATACGTAAGCAGCGCCTGCATATGTAAACGGTAATTCTAGCCCTAGACCTCCTCTGTAACTCAAAACATGCAACCTGTAGAATTTTTTTAAACAACGCCTATGGAGATTTTAAAGGGTAAAAGTTTGTCGCCGTTCCACGAGCGGACGTAATTTTGAAGCGTGACATGTTGGGTATCAATTTACTCGGCGTAACATTATCTTTCATAATATTTAAAAAAATGGGGATAACTTTACTGTTGTCTTATTTTTTAATTAAAAGAAGTGTAGTTTTTTCCCAAAAAAGTGCGCTTGTAAGACCGCTGCGCAAATACGGCGTGACAGAAAGTATTGCAACGATCGGCATTTTATTCTCTAGGGTGTTAGGATAAAAAATATATATAATGTTTGGGGGTTCTAATTAGAGGGAAGAAGATGGCAGTGAAAATAGTGAAAAATTACATTAGAATTGCTGTTTAACTTGTAATGCTTAAACTTGTAATACCAACGGCCACCACCAGATGGCGCCAGCTTACACATCTGGTGGTAATAACTTGTAATACCAACGGCTTACCACCAGATGGCGCCAGCTCACAAAAAAAAATAGGGCTCTATTTCTAGTCGCCCTGGCGACCGGGATTTGTCGAGCCCTGCGTTATCTACCGCACCTAAACTCACACAATGCTTTCCTCTGGCCCCATCCACACATTGCATTTAGCGATGGTTTCGTTACATTTTGGTTTTGTGCGGTTCGATTTAAAAAAAAAAAAAAAATCTGCGTCCAGGACTGATTTAGCGCAGCTATCTGCACATAACCGCAGATAATCACAGTGACTATTTCACCTGCAGGGAGCAGTGGCAACGAAGAAAGAAAAACAGAAATGGCAAGAATGTTCCACCACAGCTAAACACAGCCGCATGTAAACGTTGTGCAAGTGATCGTGTGCCTGAAGTCTTGGAATTTCAAAATAACAAAACATGCTTTTAACAGCGGCAGAACAGCTGCCCGTGTGAAAGAGGCCTAATGTATTTAACTTTCATTGGCAAAAAAAGGAAAATGCATAAAAATGTGCATCAATATGTGCTATAATGTACAGTGCAGATATTTACAGTCATTTAGGTTAGGTTCACACGTGTGTATCTGCATTGTCCTGTGATTTTTTTTTTTTTTTTTTTAAATATCTTTTTGATGTATTTACAGCGCTTCACTTTTTCCACATTTTGTTGTGTTACAGCCTTATTCCAAAATTGATTAAATTCATTATTTTCCTTTAAAATTCTACAAACAATACCCCATAATGACAACGTGAAAAAAGTTTTTTGAAATCTTTTCAAATGTAATAAAAATAAAAAATTTAGGTATGTACTTAAGTATTCACAGCCTTTGCCACGACGCTCAAAATTGAGCTCAGGTACAACCTGTTTCCACTGATCATCCTTGAGATGTTTCTACAACTTTATTGGAGTCCACCTGTGGTAAATTCAGTTGATTGGACATGATTTGGAAAGGCACACACCTGTCTATATAAGGTCCCACAGTTAACAGTGAATGTCAGAGCACAAACCAAGCCATGAAGTCTAAGGAATTGTCTGTAGACCTCCAAGTAGGGTTGCCACCTCATCCCTTTAAAACAGAACACATATGAATTACACAGGTTCTGAGGCTAATTTAATGCAGGTAAGGCACCAAATAAGTCTAATTACCACCTTAATTAGCCACAGAACCTGTGTAATTAATATGTGTTCTGTTTTTAAAGGGATGAGGTGGCAACCCTACCTCCAAGACAGGATTGTATCGAGGCACAGATCTGGGGAAGGGTACAGAAAATTTCCTGCAGTATTGAAGGTCCCAATGAGCACAGTTGCCTTCATCTGTAAAATGGAAGAAGTTTAGAACCACCAGGACTCTTCCTAAAACTGAGCGATTTGGGGAGAAGGGCCTTTGTCAGGGAGGTGACAGAGCTCCAGCATTTCTCTGTGGAGAGAGGAGAACCTTGCAGAAGAACCATCTCTGCAGCACTCCACCAATAGAATTGTATCGAGGCACAGATCTGGGGAAGGACATAAAAAAATGTCTGTAGAATTGAAGGTTCCAATGAGCACAGTGGCCTCCATCATCCATAAATGGAAGAAGTTTGGAACTACCAGGACTCTTCCTAGAGAGGGCCGCCCGGCCAAATTGAGCGTTCGTGGGAGAAAGGGCTTAGTCAGGGAGGTGACCAAGAACCCAATGGTCACTCTAAAGCACGTACACACGATCGGAAATTCCAACCGAGTGTATGCCTCATCTGAATTTTTTCCAAGGAATTCCATCGAAGGTTAGGTAGATAACATGTTCTCTTTTTTCTCTGATGGAATTCCGATGTAAACTTGGCCGGGCAAAAGCCAGATCTTGTGTACGTGGAATTACAGAGCTCCAGCCTTTCTCTGTGGAGAGAGGAGAACCTTCCTGACAAACAACCATCTCTGCAGAACTCCACCAATCAGGCCTGTATGGTAGAGTGGCCAGACGGAAGCCACTTCTTAGTAAAAGGCACCTTATGGACCATGAGAAACAATTCTCTGGTCTGATGAGGAAAAAAAATTAACTCTTTGGCCTGAATGGGAAGCGCCATGTCTGGAGGAAACCAGGCACCACTCATCACTTGGCTAATACCATCCCTACAGGGAAGCATGGTGATGGCAGCATCATGCTGTGGGAATGTTTTTCGGCAGCAGGAATTGGGAGACTAGTCGGAATCAAGGAAAATTAATGAAGCAAGGTACAGAGACATCCTTGATGAAAACCTGCTCTGGACTTCAGACTGGGGTGAAGGATCATCTTCCAACAGGACAATAACCCTAAGCACACAACCAAGATAACAAAGTAGTGGCTACGGGACAACTCTGTGAATGTCCTTTAGTGTCCCAGCCAGAGCCCAGACTTGAACATCTCTGGAGAGATCTGTAAATGGCTGTGCACCGACGCTTCCCATCCAACCTGATGGATATTGAGAGGTCCTGCAAAGAAGAATGGGAGAAACTGCCAAAAATAGGTGTGCCACGCTTGTAGCATCATACTCAAAAATACTTAAAGCGGAGTTCCGGCCACAATTTCACTTTTTAAATATAAATACCCCTGTAATACACAAGCTTAATGTATTCTAGTAAAGTTAGTCTGTAAACTAAGGTCCGTTTGGTTAGGTTGTTACAGCATTTAGACACTTTATAAAATAGAAATTGACTGGGGCCATCTTAAGTGTGGGCATCATGAAGCCAGACTGTATGACTTCCTGGATTTCAGCCTTGCAGATCTCGCACATGCTCAGTGCTGCACAAGCAGTGTCAGATCAGGTTTCAGCACCTGTGCTGTCCAAGTCACATGATTCTTTGAGACTGGGGAGTGCACAGACTCCTGGAAAGTTACACCCACTACATTCCCAGGAGTCTGTGCAGTGTAGGTTAGGAAGCATTAAGCACCTAGGTGCAGGAAGTGGGAAGATTAACTATTCTGCCTAGCAACAACACTTTCAAGGCATCTAGAAAAAAAAAAAAAAAATTCGTAACGGACTAATGACATTTTTTTAAAACTACTGATGTAATGTTATATTTATGGGTGGAACTCCACTTTAAGCTCTTACTGATAACTGACGCAAGGGCATTAGTAAGAAAATGACCCTGTATTGGTCGTCACTGGAAGTAAAGAATGCCCCTGTATCATTAGTCAAATAGAAATAATAAAAATTGCCCCTGTGCCAGTGGTCAGTGGGAATAAAAAAAAATGCCAGTGCAAAGTAAAAAAATGTCTCTCTATCAGTTGTCAGTAGGAGTAAAAACCACCACTGCATCAGTGGGAGTAGGTTAAATCGGCCCCCCCCCCACCTCCGGGGCATTGGTGTCAGTAATTAAAAACTATTCGCGTAATTTGGTCCATATTCATTGCCTTTAATTCTAATATATGCAAATGCCTTTCTTAATTCATTGTTTTCAGATTGAGGGCCCAGTTATTGTTGAAGACACGTGTTTGTGTTTTAATGCTCTAGGAGGACTTCCAGGTCCTTATATGTAAGTAGAATTTTTATTTTATTTTTCCTTTTTAGTGTGTAAATATTTTGCTTTACCTTTTTAATGTATTTAACAATTTTGACGGAAACCTGTCCTGAGAATATGACAGCAGAGGCCGCTCTTTAATTAGGCGGTCGCCTAAGGCCTCGCACTCACAGGGGCCTCACGGCCGCCTTACTCGCCCAATGCGTTACCCCAGTTTTGAGGGACAGGGGACCTTAACAGACAGCGTTAAGAGCCCTGACTCAGGAGCGGGGCCGCCTGCGTCCCTAACAACCAGTGAATATCGGTGACACCACCCTTTGTGACGTCAATGATCCAGCATGCCCTCAGTCAATGACATCTCAAGGGGACGGGTTCACCAGGTGGCCGCCGCCCCTTAGTTATTAAAGAGCAGGATCTGTGGGCCGCCTTGTTAAAGGGGGCTTTCAGATTCCGATAATCCCCCTGCCCGCAGACCCCCACAACCACCGGCCAGGGTTGTGGGGAAGAGGCTCTTGTCCTTGAATTATTTTTCCCATCGTGGGCGTGAATGGGGCCCCATATCAAGTTTTTGCCTAAGGCCTCACATAGCCGCCTCTGTATGACAGTTGCCATTGCTGTCCTCTTTCTATAAATGCTAGTTCCCTGGCTGTCTCTGAGTTCAGTACTTTGTGTCATGATCTGAATACTAGTCCTGCTCTGTGTCTCAGAATGTTGTAAATACATTGGATTAGCAATACAGCTGGTCAAAATTAGACGTTAAAGTGTTACTAAACCCCAGGACCCTGCATTCAGTATATCTATTTTCCCACAGTACACAGAACATGGAAGTGCAATTATTTTAGGAAAAATAAACTGCTAAATACCTTTTCTCATCAGCAGTTGGAGAAGTCATGTATCAGTGTCTGGTTAAAGCTTGTAGGAGGAGTTTTCAGTCTCCCATGGTTTTCCTATCGGATACATGACTCCTGACCCTCTGTCTGGACAGTGCTGGTCCTGTGCTGATCACATCTACTTTCCCAAGAAAAAAAAACTCTCTAGCAATATACACCAAACTGAGCATGTGCAGACTGTCCCCCAGCCTCTGTACTATCCAGAGATGGTTTGGGGACTCTGGAAAAAGGGGAGGTTCAGAGGAGAAAGGATCAAACAGCCTTTTCAAGCAAGATGCAGGAATAAAGTGGTTCTATATGCAGAAATTTTTATAACTTGATGCATTAAGATAAAAAAAATCCTTCTGCGTGCAGTAGCCCCCCTAATACTTATCTGAGCCCCATCTTAATCCAGCGATGTTGCACGAGAGACTTGGCTGTCCAGGACTCTCCCTCCTGATTGGCTGAGACACTTAGCGGGCGCCATTGGCTCCCACTGCTGTCAATTTTAGATTCCACAGAGTATAACAAGCATGCTTTTACTGCATATACAGACTGATTTTACTGTTGTAGGTTTAGTAACACTTTAACAGTAGAGGCCTCAATATGTTTGTTCAGGTTTTGTTTTAGGAAGAACAGTGGAACTCCAGCCAAAACTTTTTTTTTTTTTTGTAGTGAATTGAGTGGGAAAGTGTTCGCTTTAATTTTTTTTTTTTTTTTTTTTTTTTGACATCTTGAATTTCTTTTTTTTTTTTTTTTTTTTTACTTTCTGTTCCAGAACAGAAAAGTAAAAGATGTTCTCAAAGTTGCCCTTGTGTGTTTTATATTTACACCAAATCTACATAACTATAACAAACAAAAAATAAAGAAAATGAAATACACTCAAGGGAATTATGATACCTTATGTAAGTACCGAACACTGGAAATGTATGTCTATAAGTAGCCTGTCGACCACTCAAAGCGACATAAACCATCACTATTAAAAACATAAATCTGATATGTAATATTATTTATTCGGAGTACCTTTCTTTCAATCAATTTTTTAAATAATTTAATGCAGTTAAAGTTATCAAAGTTATTGAAGCAGAACCAATCTGTATTTGATCACCACAAACTAAAAAGACAATTTATTTTTAATCAAAATTGAATCCCCCATCCATCCATCTATCCATGTCTCAATGTAATATTTTGTTGAGAGCACTTTAAAAAAAATACCCCTCTAGCATTTCTAGCCATGGCCCTTTCGCGTAGATCAGTTTTTTTTCCCCTTGATTTTTTTTTTTTTATTATTTACTTGGGTTATTTATGTGTAGTATTAACATTTGTTTGATGATCTGAATCATTTAAATGTAACAAATATGCAAAAAAAAAAAAAAAATCAGGAAGGGGGTAAATACTTTTTTTTTTATTTTTTTTATTTTTTTACAGCGCTGTACACACTATAGAAGGGTATGCTCTGTTAATTTTTAATTTTGAGATTTACAACCACTTTAAGGTTCTTGCTTTATGGATACAAGGGGGGGGGGGGGTAAGATACAGTAAAACCTTGGTTTGCAAGCATAATTAATTCCAGAAACATGCTTGTAAGCCAAAGCACTTGTATATCAAAGCATTTTTTTAACAGGGTATTAAAGAGAAGAGAGGCACTTCTAAGTTTAGCAACTTATTGCTACACTTATGTTGTATCTTCATTAAATGTAACCATATTGCTACACTTGAAGGCTCCTCTCTTCTCTTTTTATACTCGGTTGTTACTAGGGTTGTCCCGATACCGATACTAGTATCGGGACCGATTCCGAGTATTTGCGGGAGTACTCGTACTCCCGCAAATACCCCCGATACCAAAATAGAATACTTCCCCCCCCCCCGCCGCCGCCGTCGCATCCCGTCGCTACAACGCATCCCGCCGCATTCCCCGCTTGGTTAATACGGGCAGGGAACATTACAGCATTCATTTGAACAGCTGTAGTCTTTCCCGCCCGCCGTGTATAGACACTCCCCCTTGCTCGGGTGAACTGTCCAATCCCGAGCAAGGGGGATTGTCTATACGCAGCGCGGCGCCAATCATTACAGCTGTTCAAAGCTGTAATGTTCCCCGCCCATATTAAGCAGTCGGCGGCAGCGGGGATGCGGCGCGATGAAGGTAAGGGGGACAGGACATGGCTGCATATGGGGAGACCTTGCTGGATGTGGGGGACATTGATGTGGGGGACATTACTGGATACGGGGGACATTACTGGATACGGCGGACATTACTGCATACGGCGGACATTACTACATACGGGGGACATTGCTAGATACGGGGGACATTGCTAGATACGGGGGACATTGCTAGATACGGGGGACATTGCTAGATACGGGGGACATTGCTGCATATGGGGGACAATGCTGGATATTGGGACATTGCTGGATATGGGGGACAATGCTGGATATTGGGACATTGCTGGATATTGGGACATTGCTGGATGTGGGGGACATTGCTGGATGTGGGGGACATTGCTGCATACGGGGGACATTACTGGATACGGCGGACATTACTGGATACGGCGGACATTATTGGATACGGCGGACATTACTGCATACGGCGGACATTACTACATACGGGGGACATTGCTAGATACGGGGGACATTGCTAGATACGGGGGACATTGCTAGATACGGGGGACATTGCTGCATATGGGGGACAATGCTGGATATTGGGACATTGCTGGATATGGGGGACAATGCTGGATGTGGGGGACATTGCTGGATGTGGGGGACATTACTGGATACGGGGACATTACTGGATACGGGGACATTACTGCATACGGGGGACATTACTGCATACGGGGGACATTACTGCATACGGGGGACATTACTGCATACGGGGGACATTACTGCATACGGGGGACATTACTGCATACGGGGGACATTACTGCATACGGGGGACATTGCTGCATACGGGGGACATTGCTGGATGTGGGGGACATTGCTGGATGTGGGGGACATTGCTGGATGTGGGGGACATTGCTGGATGTGGGGGACATTGCTGGATACGGGGGACATTGCTGGATGTGGGGGACATTGCTGGATGTGGGGGACATTGCTGCATACGGGGGACATTGCTGCATACGGGGGACATTGCTGCATACGGGGGACATTGCTGTATGTGGGGGACATTGCTGCATGTGGGGGACATTGCTGGATGTGGGGGACATTGCTGCATACGGGGGACATTGCTGGATGTGGGGGACATTGCTGGATGTGGGGGACATTGCTGCATACGGGGGACATTGCTGGATGTGGGGGACATTGCTGGATATGGGGGGACATGGCTGCATTTGTGGGGGGACATGGCTGCATTTGGGGACACATTTAAAAAAAAGTATCGGTATTCGGTATCGGCGACTACTTGAAAAAAAGTATCGGTACTCGTACTCAGTCCTAAAAAAGTGGTATCGGGACAACCCTAGTTGTTACATGACGCTACTCTTATATCAAGACATCGCTTGTGTATCAAGGCAACATGTATTAAAGAATTTTGCCTGTCTTGCAAAACGCTCTCAAACCAAGGTTTTCATGTAAATGATTACTAATTTAAGCATTTTTTTTTTTTCAGAAAATGGTTTCTTGATAAGCTAAAACCTGAAGGTATGCATCCACTTTTCACAACTTTCATAAATTTGTTTTGTATTTTTAATTACTATTCTTCTTTTTCTTGGGTGGTGGGAGAATGTCTGTCTGTCTGTCTCTGTCCTGTCCCCCCCCCCCTTTTTTTTTTTGTTTTTTCTCCTCTAAAACATATTAGAAGCTGGTTTATGATTCAGCCTTCAAGTATCTTTTAAAAATTGAAACAATTAATTTTGGGTTGAAAATACAGTTAAAATGGCAATTGATTTTATTATTATAATCGTTAAAATGTGTACAATTAGATAAGTATCTAATACTTTCTATTGATTGCATTCACAGGTTTACATCGGATGTTGGCAGGATTCGATGACAAGTCGGCCTATGCCCTCTGCACATTTGCTTACAGCACTGGAAATCCAGATGACCCTGTACTTCTCTTTAGAGGCAAAACCCTGGTGTGTTCATTATCCACTTTTCAAATTTAAAAAATTACTATTTTATAAACTTCTAACCCACCAAAAAAAAATAAAAAATTCTGGGGAAACAGGCTTCTAAAATTTTATGACCCACACTGTGTTTGTTTGATTCATTAAGCCCTGGTTCACACTGGGTACGATTTGGAACGATTTGAGATGCGATTTGACATGTCGGCAATAGCACTGTCCTAATCAGTGCGACGCCGCATCTGCGATTTCAAAAAGTAGTTCCTGTACTACTTTTTGCGATTTCGGGCCGCGATTTACATTAAATTGCGGCCGAAATCGCGGCAAATCGCGGCCGCGAAATCGCGGTAAAATCGCAGCAGTGTGAACCTAGGCTAAATGATTTAAGAAAACGCATTGGGAGAGATGTACTAAAACCGGTGTGCACAGAGTCTGGTGCAGCTGTGCATAGTAACCAATCGGCTTCTAGCTAAATTGAACAAACTGAATTTAGAAGCTGATTGGTTACTATGTACAGCTGCACCAGATTCTGTGTGCACCAGTTAGGAAAATCTCCCTCATGCATTTTCTGAAGGCTGCATTCACACCTGAGTGTAGCGCTTTGCCGCAATTTTACGGCGTTTTTTACAGCGTTTTGCCGCGATATTTGTGCCATTTTTTACCGCGATTTTGGACAGGTCTAGGGTCACCAATGTTAAAAGCAGAAAAACGCCCAAATCTGCCTAAAAAAAAAAAAGTCCCAGAACTTGTTTGAGCTTCAGGCGTTTTGAACTTCTGGCTTCAGGCGTTTTGGAGTGGAGATGTGAACCATCTCCATGGAGAATAATTGATTTTTTTTCCCCTCCAGCGTTTTGTAGCTTCGAGCTTCAAGCTACAAAACGCTCAGGTGTGAATGGGGTCTTAATGATTTGCAGTTAAAGAGGAACTAAAGCTGACCATACACTGTTAGTGTCTTTTTTTTCTTCTTCACCCCCCCCTTTTTTTTTTTTTCAGCCATTAGGCTGATGGAGGAATCGCTCCCACCCAGACATTGTATTCTGACAGCTTTAACCACAGCAAATGTTAACTTAAAATGTAATACATTTGAGAACCTAGTGTATTTCAAAGATCAATAATGCTTCATTCAAAGAGGTGGCAAAAAACAGGCAGATGGACCACTTAGTAAGTGTCATCATTGATTTTAAAATGGGGAGTGCATAGAATGGTACACATGCATGCGTTCAAGTTGTCTTGCAGTGAGACAGAAATAATGCTGCATGCAGAGCTTGGCCAGCATTGAAGCTTTGCAACCGCCTCTGTTGACTTCTATTGTATTTTCCCTTCAAAGCACTAAGTGTGTGTGTGTGTGTGTGTGTGTGTGTGTGTGTGTGTGTGTGTGTGTATATATATATATGTGTATGTGTGTGTGTGTATATGTATGTGTATATATATATATATATATATATATATATATATATATATATATATATATATATATATATATATATATATATATATATATATATATATATATTATAAAAAAAAAGTGTGTGTGTGTTAAAGTGGTAGTTCCCCCTCAAAAAAAATGTTACCCTTAGATTGATGCTCATTTTGTCTAGGGGAATCGAAGCTGTACTTACCGTTGTAGAGAGCGATCTTCTCCTCCGCTTCCGGATATGGGTCTTCGGGAGTGGGCGTTCCTTCTTGATTGACAGGCTTCCGACGGTCGCATCTATCGCGTCACAAGTAGCCGAAAGAAGCCGAACATCGGCGCGGCTCTATACGGCGCCTGCGCACCGACGTTCAGCTACTTTCGGAAAATCGTGACGCGATAGATGCGACCGTCGGAAGCCTGTCGGAAGCCTGTCAATCAAGAAGGAACGCCCATACCCGAAGACCATACCCGGAAGCGGCGGAGAAGATCGCTCTCTACAACGGTAAGTACAGCTTCGATTTTAAAACAACTAGCCGATTCCCCTAGACAAAATGAGCATCAATCTAAGGGTAACAATTTTTTTGAGGGGGAACTACCGCTTTAAGGGCATTACTTGATGGGATTTGAATGAATGGAGATGGACTATATTGTAATGATGGAGATATCCTTGTCACGTGAATTGGACACATATGAACAATGTTGCCAAACCCATGGAAATTGTTTAGGCAATCCTCTAAAATAAGAAATATATGTATGGGTCGGTTGTAAGGTTTAAACCATGGCTAGAGTTCAGATGAACGTGGGGACATTGGTATGTACGAGTGCCTATTGTTGACTGCGTTTTTTTGGGGTTTGTGGTTTTGTATGTCTTGCACCCTTGTGGAAGTGGAGGAGGGGGAGTAGTAGCCATAGAGTATAATTTTGTTGGGGTGAGGGAGGTTTAATATGATTATTCTCTCTTGGGGTCCAGCAATTTGAGTAGTCGGGTAGACTATTCTATCTATTTATCTATAATATAGAAGTGAATATATTTTTGGACTTATCCCAATAATACTATAATCAAGGCCATTGTTTGGGCAAGGGTGTACGTAGTAGGGGTGCTGAATTTAATCGTAGCATCGCGATTCGGGGGTCATCGATGAATGCGACCCCAATAATCGATGTCAGGTGATGTCATCCGGACTTGCCCTTGCCCTGCCCATCCCGGGAGATGCCATTATAATCCATTAAGTGGCCACCGCTGCATGTGCTTTTTAAAATATACAGTGTTTCATACCTGCATTTCTGTCTGTATATTCCACTCATGTGACTGTTCGCTCCGGTCCGCCTCTCACTTCCCACGTCTCTCCTGACGTCAGCCCAGCCTGCCTCTCTTCTGATCTGATAGCTACAGTCGGTGGGTGGGGCTAAGCACTCCCACTGACGTCAGGAGAGAGAACGAGAGGTGAGAGGCGGGTCGGACCGGACAGAGTCACATGAGCGGAATATACAGAGTATACACAGACAGAAATGCAGGTATGAGAAGCTGCATATATTTTAAAAAGCACATACAGCGGTGGCCACTTAATGGATTATAACGGCATTTATTACAAAAGGGGTATTTTAACAGTAGTATGTCTACACCTCCTACATGTGCTCTGTGTTGACATTTCCCCGGCTTCCTGCTTGCACATTCCACGGAGTTAACTCCTAGTGTGCTGGAATGTGCAAACTTGGGACACCAGAGAAATTTCAGCACAGAGACAGTAGTACAGGGAACTTCACAGGGCTGTTTGCTGTGGATTCTAATCCCTCCCACCAGCCACATGCGTGAATTCCTGTACCCTGTAGTGCACCGGATTAGTGCACTTTTTAAAGCGGAGTTCCACTGGTTTTCAGTTTATCAAAAGAACCCCTTATTCTGTCCATGGCGCTGGCAATACTACTGTGGGCATCCGGCTGTGGCAGCTTCACAGCCAGGTGCGCATGTCTCACTGCGCTGTCCTGCATAGCTGGGCAATCTTCTGGGACCTGTGATGTGTCTCAGAAGATTGCAGGGGGGAAGGGCCGCCTAGGAGGCCCAAGTGGAAGTGAGAGCTCGTCTGTAATCGTGATGCATCGCGGAATCAAAACGTTGACCAGGTAATCGTAATTGAATTGTGAGACCAGTGAAGATGCGCACCTCTAGTAAGTAGGGTTTGTATAGGTTTATGAGTAATATGTTTTATGTGATGTATATTTCTTAATGAAGTATGCTGAAATATGTTTTTGTATTGTAAAATTGAACAATTAAATTAAACAAGACCGCATTAAAGTTCAATGCTTGTGTGAACTTGGCTAAATAATGCATATCTCTGTAATGATGATAATCTCATTAATGTAAATTTTTCTTCATCCACACAACAAAATAGTTGCATTGATCTTCTGACTTCTAGCCAAATATTTTATCAAAATATATTTTATGCTTTTTATTCCTTGAGGACATGACAGAATATCTTTTCATTTTTAGGGGCAAATAGTATCTCCACGAGGGCCGCGGGACTTTGGATGGGACCCATGTTTTCAGCCGGATGGTTTTGAACAGACGTAAGTAGTCTCTTGGTGTGAGCTGATATACATGGGGTACACCCTGGGACTTTAAATTAGGTGAATACGATAAGCCAAAAAACATATCATGATAGTAAAAAAGTAGATTTATTACAGTTCGTTGCACATATAAAACACAACATCAATAAATACAGGCTGATACAATATGCATACAGTGTGAACATAGGTCAGTCCACATACATGGTAAACAGTATATACCAATTACAAACATCAGAGAAATATGCAAGCACCGGTAGTACTTTTATATGTGCAACTAACTGTAATCTACTTTTTTACTATCATGATATGTTTTTTGGCTTATTCACCTAATTATAAAGTCCCAGGGGGAACTCCATGTATATATGTATTGTAATAGGGATGGAGGTGATGTTGGGGTGACACCAGACCTTATATTATGTTCCTTGGTGTGAGCTGAGGTCGATAGCTGTCCATAGCAATAGAGTGGAGGAAGAGAGGGGTGTATCTGATGTCAAGGAGCACAATAGTGGTTAGAACAGGTTTTCTATCAAGCTTCATTTTGCAGAACTCATAGGTAACCTATATCTTTAGCAACTCCAAGGAGCTTATTTACTAAAGGCAAATCCACTTTGAAGTGCAGTTGCTGTAGATTTGAGGGGGGCATGCAAGAAAAAGAAAAAAAAATGCATTTTATGCTTGCACATGATTGGATGATAAAATCAGCAGAGCTTCCCCTCATTTTAGATCTTTCCCTCAGATCTACAGTGACTGAACTTCCAAGTGCACTTGTATTGCAAAGTTTTATATATATATAATATATAAATAGTGTGTGTGTGTATGTATGTATGTATGTATGTATGTATGTATATATATATATATATATATAATGTGTGTGTGTGTGTGTGTGTGTGTATATGTATATATATGTATATGTATATATATATATATATATATCTATATCTATATCTATATATCTATATCAACAAAGGAGTGGCTCGAGAAGAAGCACGTTAAGGTCCTGGAGTGGCCTATCCAGTCTCCAGACCTTAATCCCATAGAATATATGTGGAGGGAGCTGAAGGTTCGCGTTACCAAACTTCAGCCTTGAAACCTTAATGACTTAGAGAGGATCTGCAAAGTGGAGTTGGACAAAATCCCTCCTGAGATGTGTGCAAACCTGGTGGCCAACTACAAGAAACATCTTACCCCTGTGATTGCCAACAAGGGTTTTGTCACCAAGTGCTAAGTCGTGTTTTGCGAAGGGGTCAAATACTTATTTCACTCGTTAAAATGCAAATAACTGTATAACTTTTTTGAAATGCGTTGTTTTTTTGTTTGTTTTTTGGATATTTTTGTTATTCTGTCTCCTCACTGGTAAAATAAACCTACCATTAAAATTATAGACTGATAATTTCTTTGCCAGTGGACAAATGTACAAAATCAGCAGGGGATTAAATACTTTTTGTTCCCTCACTGTTACGCATATTGCTGTATAAATTACCCTACTGAATAGTAATGAGCGGCAACACCGGCTTTTTTTATTTTTGTCATTTTTTTTTTTTTTTTGGTTTGTTTTATGTGCAGATCCAATAAAGCATCTCTCACACAGGCAATTTGTCCCTCAATGTATTTAAAATAAATGTATTCCATTAATATGTACCTATAAACTGAATGTAATTTGAGTAGAACAAAGACACATTTCCAATTATGTCACAACTTTAGAATTCCTCGTTACAAGTTTCAGTAAGACGTTATTAGGGCTTCTTAACTTCTATTCAATATTCCCTTTAAGGGCTGTAAGCCAATTGTTGCTTACCTGCCACCAGAGATGTGAGTTTATTTCTATACCTGAATAAGTGTCATGTTATCTGTTGAAGTGGTGTAATCTACACTACGGCCACATAGTGTCACTGTTTTCATAGTAACTACACTCCTCAAAAAAATTAACGGAACATTTTGAAAACGCATCAGATCTCAATGGGGGAAACAATCTCATGCTGGATATCTATACTGATATGTACTGGGTAATGTGTTAGGAATGAAAGGATGTCCCACCGTTGATAGAAATGAAATTGATCAACCTACAGAGGGCTGAATTCAAAGTCACTCCAAAAAACAAAGTGAAAAAATTATGCAGCAAGCTAGTACATTTTGCTGCAGCAACTCAACATGGTCCTCAGTAGTTTGTAAGGCCCCCAAGTGCTTGTATGCATGCCTGACAACATCAGGGCATACTCCTAATGAGACGACGGATGGTGTCCTGAGGTATTTCCTCCCAGATCTGGACCAGAGCATCACTGAGCTCCTGAACAGACTGAGGTGCAACCTGGCAGCTTTGGATGGACCGAACCATAATGTCCTAGAGTTGTTCTGTTGGATTTAGGTCAGGCAAGTGTGGGGGCCATTCAATTATAACAATTCCTTCATCCTCCAGGAACTGGCTGCATGCTCTCACCACATGAGGCCGGGCATTGTCGTGCACCAGGAAGAACCCAGGACCCACTACACCAGCGTAGGGTCTGACAATGGGTCCAAGGATTTCATCCCGATACCTAATGGCAGTCAGGGTGCCATTGTGTAGCCTGTAGAGGTCTGTGTGTCCCTCCATGGATATGTCTCCCCAGACCATCACTGACCCACCACCAAACCGCAGGCAGCATAAAATTCTCTGCGTCTTCTCCAGACCCTTTCACGTCTGTCACATATGCTCAGGGTGAACCTGCTCTCATCTGTGAAAAGCACAGGGTGCCAGTGGTGGACCTGCCAATTCTGGTGTTCAATGACAAATGCCAATCTAGGTCCACAGCGCCAGGCAGTGAGCACAGAGCACACTAGAGGACGTCGGGGCCCTCAGGCCACCCCCATGAAGTCTGTTTTTGATTGTTTGGTGGCCTGCTGGAGGTCATTTTGTAGGGCTCTGACAGTGCTCATCCTGTTCCTCCTTGCACAAAGGAGCAGATACCAGTACTGCTGATGGGTTAAGGACCTTCTACGGCTCTGTCCAGCTCTCCTAGAGTAACTGCCTGTCTCCTGGAATCTCCTCCATGCTCTTGAGACTGTGCTGGGAGACACGGCAAACCTTCTGGCAATGACACGTATTGATGTGCCATCCTGGAGGAGTTGGACTGCCTGTGCAACCTTTATAGGATCCAAGTATCGCCTCGTGCTACCAAGAGTGACACTGACCCTAGCCAAATGTCAGTGGTCAAAAATGCCACCTATAAAACCTTTCCTATTTTAAAATTTGTCTCGTTGCTATAGCTGCTGACTTTTAATATTACAACACTTTCCTGTCCAGGCATCCCGCGATGGGGGAGGGGAGCCGAGCTTACGGGGGAGGAAGCAAACAAGCGGAGCTTCCACTTTTGAGTGGAACTCTACTTTAACCGACCAGATTAATATCCCAGGAGTTTAATTGACTTGATGCTATACTCCTATTTAAAAAGTGTTCCTTTTCATTTATTTGAGCAGTGTATATTTAGTAAGACTTTTCCTTGAGGAATTATCACAGCAGTAGCATGTAGAATTATTTAGGTGAGAGAATATTTTAATACAATGTTCAACAAGAGGTCTTATTATTTTATTTTAATTTTGTTTTTAAAGCACAATTAAAACCTATTTTTTTTTATTGTAATACCTTATCTTAGCTGGTAATTTTAAATTAATAAAAAAAAAATATATATATATATATATATATATATATATATATATATATATATATATATATATATACATACACATATATACACACACACACACACACACACACACACACACACACACATATATATATATATATATATATATATATATATATATATGTGTGTGTGTGTGTGTGTGTGTGTGTGTGTGTGTGTGTGTGTATATATGTGTATGTGTATATATATATATATATATATATATATATATATATATATATATATTAATTTTAAATTACCAGCTAAGATAAGGTATTACAATAAAAAAAATAGTTTTAAATGCGCTTTAAAAACGAAATAAAATAAATAAATAAATATGAGAGAGATAGATAGATCTAGCCAAGACCAAATCCTATAACATAGAGCAAGATTTGAGCATTTCCCAATAAACCTAGAGTATTTATAGAGTACCCAGACATAGGGGAACAAAACAGGAAGTGAATATTATTTACAGAGTTTAATATTTCACTGCCATGTCTTACAGTATCACATTTGTCTGGACGGTGACATTACACTTTAGTATACTGACACTAGTGTACTGAAAGGAGTTCTTGGAAGGTCACCTTTTCATAGCATCGTTGATCCAATAAATATCCTGTGGCCATAAAGACCTGTAGTTTTTGACCCAGGTCCAAGTGTCTGCTGGCACTAACCAGGTCTACTGCTTGATGGGCAAACTCATTGAACTGCGTTCAGTCATTTTTTTTTAGTGCATTCTTAAGCAGCCCATAGATATGCGGTTTTCTTTACTTAAGAAAATCGCTTGATTCCCCCATTAACTCACTCAGTGTTTGATGGAGGAATCCCTTCCGAAGCACTGTTAGGGAGCCTTCCTGGCCTGCAGAATGCAATGATTACTGTTAGTGGCTATAGCCACCAGCAGTGATCGCATGTAACAAATCTTACAGGCTGGTTGTACACAAGTCGATCAATGAATCGACTTCAGTATAACCAGCCTGCCCATAGATGGATCGAATCTCAGGATGGTCCATCTTTGGCCGGCTCATGGTAGAATTTAAATCTTTTCAACATTATCTCAGATTGATCTTGTTTGCAGAGTGCTGATATGAGTACATTGGTAATAAACTTGGCAAATAACATAAACTGTGTTGCTTATTGAAAATTATCTGACTCTTTATTTCACGCTCTCATACTGAGCTGGGAAAAGGGATAGGGAAATCATTGGTTGCTGTACCCCGTACAGACAGACATAGTAATTACTGACTCATCCCTGGCCAGTATGGACACTCCAACCTTGGTAAAGACAACCACCCCATCACACACCCCACCAAACCCTCATGTAACAAATTCATGTACAGTTTCTGAAAACTATGCAGAGAGGTATGGTGCCAAGCATACTGAAGAATAGATTGAGTTTAGGGGTACCGGGTCCCCAAAGTTACCCAATAAATGACCGTTTAACATAGGAGTCTATGGAAGGGGTGCCAGACTTTGAGAAATCGGTCTCCCAGGCCAACAAACTTTGCACACTTGTAGAGGAAGAGTGGGGCTATATGTGTGTCCAGGGGACCTATGGCCAGCCGGTACCGGGTCCCCAAAATCCGGGAGATCAGGCGCAAAAAGGTGACTCGAGTATAAGCCGGGGGGGGCATTTTCAGCACAAAAAAAAATGTGCTGAAAAACTCGGCTTATATTTGAGTATATACGGTAATTTTACAGCATCACTGAGCACACACGTGACCTGCTGGCGCTCTCCTTGTTCTGTCTGAGCACAACAGTGGGAGGGGCTGAGAATTCCCACTGATGTCAGCTGGGAGGAGAGGAGGAAAACAATGGGAGGTCACGTGAGTCCCCAGCGGTGCTGTAAATAAGGTGTTTTGCGGAATAATAATAAAAAAAAACTGATGTTGCACAATATATCTTCTGTAAAAGAGGGGATTACAGGATTTCTTCGTAGTATGTTTACACCTATAGTTGTGGGCGGGGAGGAGATGGATCACATAAACTGACCACGGTATCATGGATCAGCAGTCATGATTACCATGGTCCGTTTATATTCGGGACACAGGAACAGGGAGGATCAACCAGGGTTCTTAGAACATACAGAGGGACAAATGACACAACACAAGCACTATGTTGTGTATCCTGCTTTTAAAGGATCAGGATTTATTTATTTTAATATACATCCACTACTACACAACCACTTTAATATACAATATTTGTAAAAAAAAAAAAAAAAATTATTCAAATAAAAAAAATGTTAAAAAAGCTACATTGTTACAACTGCGCAAAAAAGGCCGATCAATATTTTGAGTTTTTATTGGCATCTTTAAATGGTATAATGTATGTAATCTGCAGTTTAAAGCGGAGGTTCACACAAAAAGTGAACCCCCGCTTTTTTGATCCCTCCGCCTCCGGTGTCACATTTGGCACCTTTCAGGGGGGAGGAGGGGGGTGCAGATACCTGTCTCAGGTATTTGCATCACTTCCGGGTTCTGACTCCCGCAGGGAATCCAACCTTGCGCGTCACCCCCCGCTGTCTTTTGGGAAACATTGGGCCAGATCCACGTACAGCGGGCGCAACTTAAATATTCGGATTTAAGTTATACCGCCGCAAAATTTCTACCTAAGTGCCCGATCCACAAAGCACTTACCTAGAAATTTGCAGCTGTGTAACTTAAATCTGTCTGGCGCAAGGCGTGCCCAATCTAATGGGGCGAGTCCCATTTAAATTAGGCGCTCTCCCGCGCCAGAACGTACTGCGCAATTTTCCCAACGTGCTTTGCGCGAAGTTACGTTGCGCCGAGTTTTGAGAATCGCGACGGGTGTAAAAGAAAAAAAAAAGAGATGCGGCGGGAAAAAAAAAAAAATTGACAGCGACGCGGGAAAGAAAGGTATACTTTTACATGGTGTACTAAGTTTACACTTTGTAAAAGCAGCCCTAATTTTGCGACGGCAAACTTACACTTACGGAAAAAAAACGAAGGGAAAAAGCTTTGTGGATCTCCGTAAGTGCTAATTTGCATACCCGACGCGGATTTTCGACGAGAAATGCCCCCAGCGGCGGCCGCGGTACTGCATCCTAAGATCCGACAGTGTAAAACTATTACACCTGCCGGATCTTAGGGATATCTATGCGTAACTGATTCTATGAATCAGCCGCATAGATAGAAACAGGGATACGACGGCGTATCAGTAGATACGCCTGCGTATCCCTTTTGTGGATCTGGCCCATTGTTCCCAGGAGAGAGAGGGGACCAGTGACGGCGCGCCGCGATCCTCGCGCATGCGCAGTAGGGAATCGGCTTCACTTCCTGATTCCCTCACGGAGGATGGCGGCGGAAGCAGCCGAGGACCGAGCGATTGCTCAGCCTCGGCTGCTGACATCGCGGGCGCGCTGGACAGGCAAGTGTCCATTTTTTAAAAGTCAGCAGCTGCAGTATTTGTAGCTGCTGGCTTTTTAAAAAAAAAAATGGGCGGAACCTCTGCTTTGATAATTCTATGGTCAATCCATATTCTCTATCGATCTCTCTATCCCTCTCTCGTATACCCGCTCCACTAGATAGATGGTAACTAAACTGCTATAAAGATCAATGGCAAAAAAAAAAGGATAGTGCTGCGCTGTATAAAACTGAACATAAACTGCAATCCATGCGCTAAATGTAAACAATCGTAGCTGTGAAAATATTAAATAACGTGACGATGTGCAATGATACAAATAAACAAGCCTATGGGACATGACGCAGCCATGCATCGTACATGCACAAAGGTTGCTAGAGATTCTGCACATATGCAGACATGCCGCACAGCTTTTCCAGGTTCCATAAACTTGGCATAGGCTCACAGGGCGTCTACGCATGTACAAGATGCCAGGCCAAGATGGCGACTCATGAGCATAGCCAGAAAGATAGGGCTGGAAGGAGGACCATGCTGGACTCCATGGACTACTAAATATCTACAGTATGTTGTATTTGCATTCAGGAAGAATTGCCAGGAAATAAAAAAACATAGCTAGGTAAAGGGGAAGTTTCTCTTTAAGCATTTACTGGGTTCTACTTGAACTACCGTATTTTCCGGCGTATAAGACGACCCCCTAATTTTCCAGGAAAAATTTTGGTTTTGGGATATACTCGCCGTATAAGACTACCCCCTTCCTACTAGTCTTTCTGGAAGCTGAGGGTTAGCCAGAACAACCGCTGACCGAAACAGGCTTTTTTCAAGCCTCACTATGCCATTACATGCCTCACTGTGCCATTACATTACATTACATGCCTCACTGTGCCATTACATGCCCCCACTGTGCCATTACATTACATGCCCCCACTGTGCCATTACATGCCCCCACTTTGCCATTACATGCCCCCACTTTGCCATTACATGCCCCCACTGTGCCATTACATGCCCCCACTGTGCCATTACATGCCCCCACAGTGCCATCACATTACATGCCCCCACAGTGCCATCACATTACATGCCCCCACTGTGCCATCACATTACATGCCCCCACAGTGCCATCACATTACATGCCCCCACAGTGCCATCACATTACTTGCCCCCACAGTGCCATCACTTGCCCCCACAGTGCCATCACTTGCCCCCACTCCCCCCCCCCACTGTGCCATCACTCACGTTTTGCAGGCCGGTGACAGTCTCCGTCTGCTGCGAGCGTCCATGATTTCAAAGCCGCGCCATCTTCTCAGCGTGTCCTGTGATTGGCGGAACACAAATTTTCCCAGTAGCGCCTCTGTTCTGTGTTCCGTCAATCACGGATGCCTTCTCATCTCGTCCGAGGATGAGAAGGCATCCGTGATAGGCGGAACACAGAACAGAGGCGCTGCTGGGAAGATTTGTGTTCCGCCTATCACAGGACACGCTGAGAAGACGGCGCGGCTTTGAAATCATGAACGATCGCAGCAGACGGAGACTGTACCCGACGTATAAGACGACCCCCAACTTTGGATGCATTTTATTTGCATCCAAAATGTCATTTTATACGCCGGAAAATACGGTACTTTGTTTCTACATAAACTTTTTACCTGTGCTAAATATACATACTAGAATTATTATATATTTTTTTGCTTTTAACAAATGTTAACCTTTGCTTGCAGGTATGCAGAACTTCCAAAGGAAGTGAAGAACAGCATTTCTCATCGATACAGAGCACTAAAGGAAATGTCCGAATATTTCATCCAGAATAACACTCCCAAAGTATAAGTTTGTGAAGATCTGAAGTGAGTGTCATTTCCCTGGATGTGAATATATAGATTCCATCGGTTTTGGAACCAGGTTTTTTTTTCCGAGTGTCCAAATTACCTACTTGCAGCTTTACCATAAAAGTAGAAAAATTGTTGCGCATACAGCGGGCAAAATAAGTATTGAACACATCACTGTTTTTCTAGGTAAATGTATTTCTAACATGACACCACATGTTGGTAATAACCCATGCAATCCATACATGCAAAGAAACCAAGAAAAATACACTGTGTTACAAAAAGTATTGGGACGCCTGCCTGAGTTGGCAGACCCTTTAGGCCCTGTACACACGGCCGAGGAACTCGACGTGCCAAACACATCGAGTTCCTCGGCCAGTTCAGCCCTGAAGCCGCCGAGGAGCTCGGCGGGCCGAGAGCTCCCATAGAACAACGAGGAAATAGAGAACATGTTCTCTATTTCCTCGTCGGCTTCCTCGGCCGAAAGTGTACACACGACCAGTTTCCTCGGCAGAATTCAGCCAGAAACTCGGTCGGAAGCTGAATTCTGCCGAGGAAACTGGTCGTGTGTACGGGGCCTCACAGCTGCAACAGCTTCAACTCTTCTGGGAAGGCTGTCCACAAGGTTTAGGAGTGTGTCTATGGCAGTGATGGCGAACCTTGGCACCCCAGATGTTTTGGAGCTACATTTCCCATGATGCTCGTGCACTCTGCATTGTAGTTGAGTATCATGGGAAATGTAGTTCCAAAACATCTGGGGTGCCAAGGTTCGCCATCACTGGTCTATGGGAATGTTTGACCCTTCTTCCAGAAGCGCCTTTGTGAGATTAGGCACTGATGTGAAGACCTGGCTCGCCATCTCCACTCTAATTTATCCTCAAGGTATTTTATCGGCTTGAGGTCAGGACTCCGTGCAGGCCATTCATGGTCCACCACCCCAAACTCACTCATCCATGTCTTTTATGTACAGTACCTTGCTTTCTGCACTGGTCCAAATCATTTGGTGGAGGGGGAATTATGGTGTGGGGTTGTTTTTCAGGAGTTGGTCCTCGCCCTTTAGTACCAGTGAAGGGAACTCGCAGCATACCAAGACCTTTTGGACAATTTCATGCTCCCAACTTTGTGGGAACAGTTTGGGGATGGCCCCTTACTGTTCCAACATGAGTGCGCACCAGTGTACAAAGCAAGGTCCATAAAGACATGGATGAGTGAGTTTGGGATGGAGGACCTTGAATTGCCTGCACAGTCCTGAACTGCGCCCCCACCCCAAAGCACCTTGTCCCCATGTTGATGAGGACAAGGGCCTCTTCCCATCAACCCTGGACGTTGGTTGTTGAGGTCTGCGGGCGGAGGGCTTATCGGAATCTGGGGGCCACCTTATTAAAGGGGGCTCTTAGATTCCGATATGCCCCCCACCCTATGTGAATGAGTATGGGGTACATTGTACCCCTACCCATTTACCTGAAAAACTAAAACACACTAGACCGGTTTTTAAAGTAATTTATTATGCAGCTCTGGGGGTCTCTTCCGATTTCTTCTCCCCTCTCCGGCTCTTCTGCCTGTTCCGTTGATGTCTTCTCCCCTCTCCGGCTCTTCTCTGCTCTCTCTCCAGTTCTTCTCCCTCTGTCTTCTGCTGGGTCTCCTCCGCTATGTTTTGCTCGCTCTTGCCCAGTCTTCTCTGCTGTCTTCTTCCCTCCGCTCTTCTTCCGATGTTGACACAACGCTCTCTCCCGCTCAAATGCCTGGTGCGCTGTGTGCCACTACTTATATTGGCATGGAGCCAATATGTATTTTGCTACATATTTTTGGTAAAAAATTCCAATAAGCGTATATTGATAGATTTACGCAAAAGTTATTGCGTGTTACAAAATAGTGGGTAGGTTTATGGCATTTTTATAAATAGATTTATTTATTTTTATTATTATTACTAGTAATTGCGGCGATCCGTGATTTTTTTTTTAATGGGAATGCGACATTGCGGCGGACAAATCGGATACCTAACAGACATGTTTGACACTTTTTGGGGAACTAGTGAAATTATTACAGTAATCAGCGCTAATATGCACTGTCATTGTACTAATGATACTGGCAGGGAAGGGGTTAACATCAGGGGCAATCAAGGGGTTAACTGTGTGTTCTAACTGTATGGGGGAATAGCTCACTGGGGCAACACACAAGATCCATCTTCCTGCATAGCAGAAAGATGGGATCTGTGTAATCTCTCCTGTGAGAACGGAGATTTGCCTTGTTTACACAGGCAAATCCAACCCCCCCCCCCCCCGCGCTCTGCGCCCACTGATTGGCCCCCCTTAAATGGACCAATGGGAGTGCACGTGTGCCCCCACAGATCGCTGTGTACGAGCCCACTGTACACTTGCGGCGATTTGCGCAGCAGAGCCAACCTGCCGCAGTCTAACTGCGGTGGCTGGTCAGTACGTGGTTAAAGGAGGAGTATAAGCAAAGCTTTTCTGGCTTTACTTCTCCTGTAGATCGCAGGAATTCAGTTCATGCTGAAGCCTGCTGTTGGCTGACATCACAGAGCTGGTCCAGGCTCTGCAAAGATCCCAACCATAGGGTTGGGATCCACCCGGAAACGTGGATCGGCACCTGGCTCAACCTCTGAGCGATCCACCGAGAGCCAGAGCCAACCCCTCCCTCGCCCCTCCACAGCACAGTGCTCCAGTCAGCGTGGGGAGGGTAGAGCAGAGAACCACTGATTGACGGTCTCTGCTCAGCGAGAACTGAGCGATCAGCGGTGCTTGATTGCTCAGTTCCCACTACAGGGACATCAGGGGACAGATGCAGCTTTGGATTAATGCTGCATCCACCTAGGTGAGTATTAATACCTGTTAATCTGCCACAAATGCACATAGCTCCATTTTTGTGGACTGAATAATATCAACATTTTTGTGGACTGAATAATATCAACCTTACCAAGTTGTCTTTTAATATACTACTACAGTAAAACCTTGCTTTTGAGAGTCATTTGGTTTGAAAGCGTTTTGCAAGACGAGCAAAATGTTTTAATATTTTTTGACTTGATATAAAAGTAGCGTTGCAGCACAACTGAGTATAAAAGAAAAGCGACGCCTCCTGAGTGTAGCAATATGGTTACATTTAATAAAGGTACATTATTTAGCAACCCGCATGGTCGTCATCTACGTCATCCATACCATGCTGCGCTTCAAGCCTCACTTTCAGATCGATCTACTACAGGGCAGTCTTTCCGGTCACAATTGCAGACTGACAGCGGTGAGAGCCGGCGGTGCGGGGGATAGTCTAGGTGAACAGCTTTACCTCGGATGCCTGCATACTTAGATGTGCCTCTTTTAATTATCAACCATGTGAGTTGCTAAATGACGACCTTCATTAAATGTAACCATATTGCTACACTTAGAGGCGCCTCTCTTCTTCTTATACTCTGTAGCTCCTGCTGGATTTTGCTTCTAATCCGCTTGTCGAGGCTGCCATTTGTGGATGGACATTTTATGGTTGCACAACCTATCACATGGCTATAATCTTTTTATATGGACTGTAAACTGAAGGACCTATGAATAAATTGGTTGTGGAACAAATCATTTGAGTTTCCATTATTTCTTATGGGGAAATTCGCTTTGATATACAAGTGCATTGGATTATAAGCATGTTTCTGGAACAAATTTTGATGGAAATCCAAGGTTTTACTGTACATCCCAAATGACCAAAATAAAGCAGATAAGAGAGGCTCACTGTTGTGGGTTACATACGTTTTAATGTTTGCTTGCATCCTTTTTATTTTGCCATTTATAACCTTTCTATGTCTATCTCTTTTTTAGGCAACCATGTAATCCATTGAACTCTTGTCAAAAAACTTGAAATCCGGGATCTTTCTATCTTGATTGTACTTATTTACATATATTGCTTAATAAATGTGGTTTTGTACGTAAACCTTTTTTAGATTTTTTTTTTTTTTTACACCTTTTAAAGATGACCTATAACCATCTAAAACTACAATCAGCCACTTCAGGTACTGTAGTTGTATGATACATTAACACATACATACTTACTAGACCAGTGCCCTGTTTTAGGGTTCTGAGTTGGCATATTGCAGACAGGCTGACCTCCAGCACCATAACAACTAATTATGCTCTAGGACCACAATGCATGATGCTGATCCAGGGCAGAAGGTATGCAAGCCTGTCCCCCAGCATTCAGAAGAGGGCAAAGTCCATCTCCTCTAAACCTGTTCCACCTCCCACCCTCTGCTGTGCTGCTACCCAGCCACACCCCCCTACAGTTGTAAACACACTTCAGGTCACACATAACTCCATCAGCACCCCCTGTGGTTAACTCCCAAACTGCGATTGTCATTTTCACAATAAACAATGCATTTTAAATGCATTTTTTGCTGTGAAAATGACCATGGTCTCAAAAAATTGTCAAAATTGTCCGAAGTGTCCGCCATAATGTCGCAGTCACGAAAAAAATCGCTGATCGCCGCCATTAGTAGTAAAAAAAAAAAATGATAAAAATGCAATAAAACTATCCCCTATTTTGTAAACGCTATAAATTTTGCGCAAACCAACCGATAAACGCTTTTTGCGTTGTTTTTTTTTTTTTTTACCAAGAATAGGTAGAAGAATACGTATCGGCCTAAACTGAGGAAAAAAAATGTTTTATATATTTTTGGGGGATATTTATTTTAGCAAAAAGTAAAAAATATTGAATTTTTTCAAAATTGTCGCTCTATTTGTTTATAGCGCAAAAAATAAAAACCGCAGAGGTGATCAAATACCACCAAAAGAAAGCTCGATTTGTGGGAAAAAAAGGACGCCAATTTTGTTTGGGAGCCACGTCGCACGACCGCGCAATTGTCATTTAAAGTGACGCAGTCCCGATTTGCAAAAAGGGGCCTGGTCCTTTAGCTGCATTTTGGTCCGGGGCTTAAGTGGTTAACAAGGCTTGTAGAGTTAATCAGGTGCAACGAACGTTTTATGTTTTCAGCAACCAAAATTAGATTTTTATAGCACATTTGAAAATGTATTTTTATATTGCAGTGTATTGGCCTTAAAGCAATCAGTAAATCATTTTTATTTTATTCTATAAAAGTCTACATTGCCATTACAGCATGTATAGGATTTGTTATGGAAATGTTTTCATTCAAAAAATTCCAGAAAGAAGACCTAAAAAAGAGTCGTAGTAAATACAAATTTGGATTAATTAGCCTAATCCCATATGGAAAGTCATGGCGCAATCCCCAACATGCAAAAATTTATCCATGGGAGTATTGTTAAAACTTTTTTTTTATTTATTTTTTTCTAGAAAACTTTCTGACGCTGTAACTTAGAACAAGATCTGACAATTTCTCATTAAAACACAAAGAATTGTGTTTTTTTTTTTCAAAGGCCTACCCAGACATAAGGTGATGAAACAGGAAATTTATATTATTTACAGTTTAATATTTCACTGCCATGTCTTAAAGTATCACATTTGTCTGGATGATGACATTACACTTTTTAGTACACTCAAAGGAGTTCTTGGAAGGTCACCTTTCATAGTATCGTTAATCCACTAAATATCCTGTGTCCGTTTTAAGACCTGTAGTGTGTGACTCGGGTCCAAATATCTTCTGGCATTTAACAGGTCTACCGCTTCATGGAAAACTGCTTCAGTTGTGTTAGGAGATTTATTTTATTTTTTTGGGTATGTGCATTTTAACCTTCTGAGGCCTCGTACACACTATAGGATAGCCAGAGGACAAGGGTCTGAAGGACCGTTTTCATCGGTCAAAACCAATCGTGTGTGGGCCCCATAGGTTAGTTAACCTTTGGTTAAGAAAATAGGAACTTGCTTTAAAATTTAACCTATGGACGCCTAACCGATAGGTCAAAACCGATCGTTAGTATGCAAAAGCATCGGTTAAAAACCCATGCATGCTCAGAATCAAGTCGACGCATGCTTGGAAGCATTGAACTTTTTTTTTTTTTTTTCAGCACGCCGTTGTGTTTTACGTCACCGCGTTCTCACACGATCGGTTATTTAACCTTTGGTGTGTAGGCATGACGGACCATCAGTCAGCTTCATCGGTTAACCTAAGACAACGGTCTTTTAGACCGTTGTCCTCTGGCTATCCTATCGTGTGTACGAGGCCTTAAAGTATAGTTCCAACTTTCTCACTTGCTATTAGTGTTGAGCAGAATATGCCATATTCGATTTCGCGATATATCTCGAATATATATTCGAATATTCGAGATATATTCGCTAAATTCGAATATTCGTGATATTTTATCGAAATTAAATGATTGCGATTTTTCGCTATTGCGAATGCGAAAATAATTGCGATTTTTTGATAACTGCGGTAGGAGCACTCTGATTGGCTCAGAATATTCGTGATATTTTATCGAAATATCGCAACATGCGAATGCGATATTTATTGCGCAATTTCGAGAAATGCTGGAGGAGCGCTCTGATTGGCTCAGAATATTTGTGATATTTTATCGAAATATCGCAACATGCGAATGCGATATTTACTGCGCAATTTCGACAAATGCTGTAGGAGCGCTCTGATTGGCTCAGAATATTCGTGATATTTTACAATACAAAATAATTGCGAATATTCGGCAAATGCGGAAGGAGCACTCTGATTGGCTCAGAATATTCTTGATATTTTACAATACAAAATAATTGCGAATATTCGGCAAATGCGGAAGGAGCACTCTGATTGGCTCAGAATATTCTTGATATTTTACAATACAAAATAATTGCGAATATTCGGCAAATGCAGAAGGAGCACTCTGATTGGCTCAGAATATTCTTGATATTTTACAATACAAAATAATTGCGAATATTCGGCAAATGCAGAAGGAGCACTCTGATTGGCTCAGAATATTCTTGATATTTTACAATAGAAAATAAAAAGTGTTTTGCATTGGTGGTGATTCTTTACTCTATCCATCTGTCACAGCCGTTTGTCAATCAAACACCTTGAAGATTGAACACGTTCATGCTGCATGCTTTGGACTTTTTTTCACTTCACATATCAAAGACATTTTTATGAAAGATTATTTTTCTATTATTGGGACTATATTTCTTTATATATTTGTTTCACTGTGTATTTCACAAGTTATTTGCGCTTGCTTATTTTATAATTTGCCCACATGTCTTGTCACTAGACATATTTTTTATTCTTGTAGAGCGACTCCATTTTCTGTCTTGTATTAATTTATGTTGTATAACATTTTTGAGTTGCTGCTGTATTCTCCCCTTTTTTTAAGGTATGCGCAATTTTTTCCTTCTTACAAAAAAAAATAATATCAAACATACAAATATTCATAACAGAAACATACACAAAGCCCCCCCCTTTTGCATCAGAGACAATCAGAGTTCTCCTACCACAGTTATCGAAAATTCGCAATCATTTTCGCATTCGCAATATCGAAAAATCGCATTTTTTTTTTTTTCAATTTGGCAACATAAAAGGATCGCCTCAGCTTAGCTACTCGGCCCAGGGTCTCTAATCATACCAGCAATGCTTTTAGACGTCGATAGGATGTGATCTGTTTTAAAAATCAAATTGAAAAAATGCGAATATTCGGAATTGCGAATATTCACCGCGAAATTCGAAATATAGCGCGATTTCTCGAATATGCTATATTCGAGTCGAATATTCGCAATGCGAATATTCGTGAGCAACACTACTTGCTATTATTGACAGACAGAATGCGAACTACAGCAGTAAACATTTTTGCAAAAAACAATATATCTGATATTGTGTATCGGCGTATCTGGGGAAGGATATTTTTATAAGTTTGTGTTTCCAATAGAAGTTAATCAGGCTCTTCATTTCACTCTCCCATACTGAACTGGGAAAACATAAGTGAAAATCTCATTGGAGGCCTGTCTAAAAGACTGGTTGTGCTGGACACTAGAATGTTAAAAAGGGCTTTCTTAAATTTGTAATTTTTTTTTTTTCTTTAACAAAACTGTTCCACAGGAAACACAGGTCCTCTCTGCAGAGTTGTATGAGTGAGTGAATAACTTGTATACAGGCTCTACAATTGCGAACTGAATCGCCTCAAGGCGCTTGGTATCCATTTTCCTTCTGTTTATCCCTCAGAATAGGTGGGTCTTGAGTTTTTTTCTGAAGGCCAGGTGATCATTTTCCATTCGGATGTTAGTTGGTAATGCGTTCTACAGTCAAGGTCCTTGGACTGCAAATCGACGTTCTCCTTTGGTCTTGTAGCGGGCTTTGGTGAATTGTAGTAATTTTTGGTTAGTTGATCGAAGAACTTGATTGGGGTTTTGGTGTTTTTATTTTCTCACTTAAATATTGGGGAGCGCTTCCATGTACACATTTGTGCGTTAGGCATAGGGCCTTAAATGTGACTCGGTCTTTAACGGGCAACCAATGGAGGGATCTCAGGGATGGGGTGATTGGTTCCCAGTGTTTTTTCCCTGTTACCAGTAGTGCTGCCGTGTTCTGGACGACTTGGAGACGGGCAAGCTGGTATTTTGGGAGTCCGAGCTAGAGGGAATTTGCATAATCTAATCTAGAATTAATAATTGTCCCTACCACTACTGCTGTGTCTTCTTTGTGGATGAAGGGGACAATTCTTCGTAGGAGACGTAGAAGAGGGTGGGATCCACTAACTACTGATTCTATTTGTGCATCCATTGTCATGTCAGAGTAAAAAATGAGACTTTTGACTTTGGTGCTTGGGGTGATGGTTTGTCCCTGGATGGGTGGTGGTGTCCAGGGAGTTCTGGCCAGATTCTTTCGGTTTGCATGGAGTTGAAGGGGTTCTGTTTTTGCTCCATTGAGTTTGAGGTGACTCTCTGTCATCCAGTTGTCTATCTGAGTGAGGCATTTTTCTAATACGGGGTATTGGTTCTTTTTGTCGCCGATACGAAAATAAAGTTCTTTCACTGATGATGTCTGTATTGGATTTGGTTCTATTGGCCCAGTTCCATACTATGACTCTTCAAAGAGAAATCCTCTAGATGGGACAGGTGGGATGGGGCTGCCAGGCCGCTTGCCCTACCCTGTATGCTCTTTGGCAGGCTGGCAGTGGATTGGTGGTTACCTTCCCAAGTCTCGATCACTGCCTAAAACTATATGTTGCTAGGCCCGCTTAATGCCCTAGCTGCTGAGAACGGAGCTGGGAAACAGAGCCTCAGAGTGGACCTGCTGGCTGGCCCGGGACACTGCTAATGAGTGTGAGTATGGTACTGGCAACAAGCATGTTCCTTCTGGGGGCTTTCTGAGGACATGCTGCCTTTAGCGCTAGCGCCATTCTCTGTCCCTGATTCCTGTCACAGTTCCTCTGCAGTGATTGGCGGTCTGCTCCCTCTCCCCTTCAATCACCACTGAGAGATTGGGAAACGTGTTCAGCTACAGATCCATTAGCCGATGCTGAGAGGTCACAGAAGGTGCCCTGCACGTCCGCACATGGTGCTTTGGGCAGATGTGATATGATATGATACGATACTCACACTACAAAGAACATATGAGTTCAATTATTGCTGTTTTTATTGTTAATTAAGAAGCTCACTGTGGTAGGATTGTGCTTTCCTGTCCTTTGTCTTCACAGATTGCACATAGACCTTGTCCAAATCCCAAAGGTACAGCTACATACACCGTGGCTGGAAATTTTTGGACTGCACATTACTGGTTCTCTGAGCAGCATCACACCACAATAAGAGACCTGCACACAGTGATGGGATCACACTGAACAGGTTACTGTGTACACACTGCAACATCACCCCCTCCTTAGAGATCCGAGGGGAAGGGCTCTGATCCCCAAAGTTCCCCTTTTACATCTAGGTCTGCAGAGTTCTCCCTTACATTGCAAGGGGGAGGTCTGTGGACTATGATGTAAATGGAAGAAATTTACAAAATGATTAAATGTTTTGTTGATTTACCCCCTCTCCCGCCCCACCTTTGTATAGTGGATTTGGTAATTTTGCTAATCTTTTGTATAACTTTTTTATGTTTTTTCTTCTTTCCTCCTCTCCTTTTTCGTTGTCCCCACTATACAAAGGTGGGGCGGGAGAGGGGGTTAATCAACAAAACATTTAATAATTTTGTAAATTTCTTCCAGTTACAACAAAACCTCTGAAGAAGACCTGCAAGGGTCGAAACGCGTTAGATATTGCAATATGCTTGTACCTACACATGCCAAGCTGTATATCCATTTGTTGTGTCACATATGTATGGAATTTTAATCATTTTGTAATACCGCAACTCATATCTTAACTACCTCATATCCCCCTTTTTTGTACATGTAATCCAATAAAAAACCTTTCTCCTTTTTATACATTGTTTCCTAAATCATTAATTGCGCTGCCCAAAAACCCCACTGGGGAAAATACCCTTGATAATATTTCAAATGACTGGCCAGCCCAGGAAAATAATTCCCAAAGCTGACCTTGTGATACTAAAAGAAGACTTCAAGGACCTCAACATTTTATTACGTGAGGGTGCTCTGGATTGGGGAGTGGTGTGTTAAATGGGGCCCACATGAGTGTTCAAGAGCAAGGGGAGATCATCCATTGTAAAGGATTTTCTTGTTTTCTTGGGAGCATGTAAATTCTATCCAGTATAATCATGTCTGAATTTTTGTCTTGATGTTTAAGGGAAGTCATTCGGTCGTCCGTATATCTTTTTGAAATGCACCTTATTTGGATGGGTTTTCTAGTGGTTAAGTGACCACCTGATGATCCCTTCTTTCTGTGCACAGCCATAGTTGGGGTGGCAAAAACCCACAAAAGATAGTCGCTTGTAGTGACATACAGTTGTATTCAAAATTATAGCATTTTTTTTATTTATCTTTTGTTTTTGTTTTTTAATGTGAGTAAAGCTCAAATCCTTACATAGCTTTTATTTCCATACACACGATGCATTGGAAGCACTGCCCAGTCTATTCCAAATCAAAACATGAAGAAAAGATTTTCAAATTAGTTTTTACTTTACAGAAAGTGAAGAAAAATTTGTATTACTGTATTTGCTGGCGTATAAGACTACCTTTTACACTTAAAAAAAACTGGCCAAAAATACGCCGGGTCAGCTGCTCGGATGCCTGCTGGGTGTGCGGTAATACTGTATGTAGCTTTGGCTACATACAGTATATACTGCTTAGTAAGGATGAGCCGAACACCCCCCTGTTCGGTTCGCATCAGAACTTGCGAACACACCAAATGTTCGTGTGAACTTTAGAACCCTGTTAAAGTCTATGGGACTCGAACATTTGAAATCTAAAGTGTTAATTTTAAAGGCTAATATGCAAATTATTGTCCTAAAAAGTGTTTGGGGACCTGGGTCCTGTCCCAGGAAACATGTATCAATGCAAAAAAAAAGTTTTAAAAACGGCCGGTTTTTTTTCAGGAGCAGTGAATTTAATAATGCTAAAAGTGAAACAATAAAAGTGTAATTTTACTTTAAATTTCGTACCTAGGGGGAGTGTAAAGTCAGCATGTGAAAAAGCGCTTGTTTCCCGTACATAGAACTGTCCCTGCACAAAGTGTCATTTCTGAAAGAAAAAAAGGCATTTAAAACCAGCTGTGCGGCTCTAATGAATTGTCGGCTCTGGCAATTCAGAGATGATTCATTCATAAAAAATAAAAGCGTGGGGGTCCCCCCAAATTCCATTAACAGGCCCTTTAGGTCTGATATGGATATTAAGGGGAACCCCGCCGTCAATTTAAAAAAAGACGTGGGGTTCCCCCCAAATATCCATACCAGACCCTTCAGGTCTGGTGTGGATTTTAAGGGGAACTCCACCCCAAATAAAAAAAAATGGCGTGGAGTTCCCCCAAAAATCCACACCAGACTCTTATCCGAGCACGTCGTTAACATGGCCGACCGCAGAAAAGAGGGGGGGACAGAGTTCGCCCCCCCTCTCCTGAACCGCACCAGGCCACATGCCCTCAACATTGGGAGGATGTCCCCATGTTGATGGGGACAAGGGCCTCATCCCCACAACCCTTGCCCGGTGGTTGTGGGGGTCTGCGGGCGGGGGGCTTATCAGAATCTGGAAGACCCCTTTAACAAAGGGGACCCCCAGATCCTGCCCCCCCCTATGTGAATTGGTAATGGGGTACACTGTACCTCTACCATTTCACGAAGGAAGTGTAAAGAGTTAAAAAAAAACACAGACACCGTAGAAAAAATTCCTTTATTAATAAAAAAAAAATCCAGCGGTGGTAATCCACTTTTGATGCGGCTCCCTGCTCCAACGTTGTCTTCTATCCAGCGACGGATGATCTCTCCAGCGACGGGTGATCAGCGGTCCGGTCCAGCGATGAGAAGATCCATCCGTCCAGAGCGCAGCAGGCAAGCTCCACTCTCCGCTGGACACAGCCCAGTTGAATGACGCGCTGGAGCTTTGACATTTCTTATATAGGGGAAGCGGCCAACCGTCACGTGACCCCGCCCCCTCAGACGCACCCTTGTACGTCACTGGGAAAACCCGGTCCTCAGAAAATGTTTATATTACCTGTTTTCAGAAAAGGGAAGATTCAGGGCATTGATGTTGGTGTTGCATACAATTTATAACAGTTTTATTGCTTCATGGTTTGTTCTACAGTGAACCCAGGGAAGCAATTTTTAGTAGACTTTCAAGTGCAAAGGCTTCATACGTTAAGATTCATACAATACAAGATGGGTCGAGAGTATTTTTGTTTTCAAATTGATATATTAAAGTTTTCTTTTTAATCTAATATGTAATTATAACCCGTTGAAGATCTAACCTTTCCCCATCCTATCCAAAGCTAAAAAAAAATCAGTTTAATTTATTCATTTTAAAATGTTGCTAAAGTTAGTGTATGCTCTAAGCTGAATACAAATACATACAATACGTACGGTACATACAATACATGGGAACTTGATTCATGGTGCTTCCAAGGGAATACAGAAAGAGACATGGGAAGCCATTGGTTATTTTAGCTCACCAAAATCCACTAATAAATATCATAACTTTGAGTGGACATGTCTTTTTAGAATGCTTGCTGCTGCATAGAGTGAGATGCAACACTTTTATTGATAGCAAAGCCATCGGTAAAAAAAAATTACTGTTCACAGTATATTATTTTTTACAAGTATGATATTTCCATGTGGATACAAATCCATACATCCAACTGTGGAATACGGCTACAAGCTCTGCATCATGGATCTTGGCTGAAGCACCTGCCTATGTACTAGTACTGACGTGACTTTGGAGCCAGACATATAACCCACCAAATTCTGCCTTGATATTTCCTGAGTCGTAAGAGCTACCAGTTAATGTTTCCTATTTACAGTTTTTACTGAGGGTACTGAGTCAATCATTCTCAATAAACCAACCCTATACATTTTTATGATCACGGAGAAAAATTGTTTGTGTACATGTAGCGATCTCTATAAAGTACATTCATGTAAACAAATCAATGGGCTTGGTTTCCAAAGCTGTTTTAAAATAGACCTGTTACTGGGAGTTATGAGAGAACAAAGCCTAATGTCAGAATGTTTATACTGAAATATTAAAATAGTATTGTATTTATGGAAATATGCAAATCTTTGATTTGGGAGATTTACAAATTTCTACCCATACCATGCTATTTTGAAGGCAAGTGAATACAAATTATATTGTTCAAAATATATATATTTATTAACTAAAGATACAGTGCAAATTAAATTCAGGTATAATGTGTGATAAAACAAATAAATGATATACTACTACATATCAGAGATAAATGGTAATTAATGTTTAGATAATATTCACATACATTTCTATGCAAGCTCTATATTACAAGATATATTCACAGTTCTATACTTAAATGATACGTGTATATTTTTAAGACTTGGTAACTTGTAAAATAGCCTTCCGTGACTTCACGGCTTTAGTGTAAACAAATTTTGTTTACTTTAGTACTACGTAATCTCTTCTCGAAAAAAAACAGACCTTCTCCCTTACATTCTTAAAGCGGGAGTTCCGCGGGAAAACGTTTTTGTAAAGCTGATGGTACAACGAAAATTGTACTCACCAGTCTCCTAGTCGCAGCTGCGACCAGGACGATTTCCCCCAAAAGTAGATTTTATAAAATCTGATGATGGACATTGCCATCTTAACTGCTGGCACCGTGAATCCCTCATGTATTATCTTCCGGGATGCGGTGTCTCCTGAGAATCCCAGGAGACGCGCTGTGTTTGAAATCTCGCGATATCTCGCGGGTCACGTGACTAGTCACAGCGGGGAGTGTCCTTTTCAGGACGCTGCCGGCTGTTGTCCTAGCAACTATGCAGTGTGACGGCGAGCCGCGCCGTCAACACTGCATAGTTGCTAGGACAATGGCCGGCAGCGTCCTGAAAAAGACACTCCCCGCTGTGACTAGCCAGACTAGTCACGTGACCCGTGGGATTTCAAACACAGCGCGTCTCCTGGGATTCTCAGGACTCGCTCCCAGGAGACATAGCGCTGATCGGGGATTTTTCGAAACCACGCCCACTCCCACGGGGAAAAGTGAGTGACAGCTCACAAAAGGCCCTCATTCTAAGGTAAGGAGGCCTATTAAAAAAAAAAAAAAAAACGGATAGATACAGTACATTGGCTGCTGGTTTTAACAAGCAAAACTTGACAATTAGGGTGAACCACCGCTTTAAGCCTGCGTAGACCAAGTGTCAAATTGCACACAGTTTGATAATTCAAACAATACTTATGTTGAATTTAGGATGAATCTCTTTTACACATATATTATAATAGAACCATTGTACAGATTGTTGCCATTTAGCTTTATAAAGGCAAACCAAACTGTATATGTCTTTTAATATTTGGAATATAATTATTTCCAGGGGAGGGCTGGCAGCCTTAGGCCTGGGGGGCAAGTCCAGTCAAGTGGCCCTTTGAACCACCGACTCAGCTCACCTTCCATCTACACCACATTCCCCACAGAGAGAGAAAGAGAGAGAGGGCGAGACTGTTCCATATTGCCCCAGAGAGAGAGAGACTGCTTGACACTGTCTGCACAGAGTGAGAGGGACCGCTTCACACTGCCTGCACAGAAAGACTGCTCCATATTGCCCTCAGTGCAAAGTGGTCACCCTCTGTGGGGGCAGTGCGAATCGGTCACCCTCTGTGGGGGCAGTGCGAAGCGGTCACCCTCTGTGGGGGCAGTGCGAAGCGGTCACCCTCTGTGGAGGCAGTGCAAAGCGGTCACCCTCTGTGGGGGCAGTGCAAAGCGGTCACCCTCTGTGGGGACAGTGCGAAGCAGTCACTCTCTGTGGGGTTGAAAGTTTTCCAGCCATCAGAATACAGTGATCACTGCTGGCAGCTATAGCAGCCAGCAGTGATCGCCAAAAAAAAAAAAGACACGCTGGTTGTACTGAAGTCAGCTGATAGATTGAATTCTGTACAACCAGTCTGCACATAGATTAAAATTCTGCTGATATCACCTCCTCTGCCTGTCACTTTTCAGTGAAGCGGCGGTTCCTGCTGCAAGTGAATACAACCTTTGGGCTCACACTGGTGTACTGTCAGTTTTCCACAGTCATAGTCCCTCAGACTTTTTAGGTTGCACATTTTTGCTGCATTATCTGGAATTGCACCAAAGATGCAGCATGCAGGACGTTTTGTTCACTTTCAGTACATGCAGTAAAAGTGTGCAACCTCTATGGGAAAAGGGGTAACATGCAGGAAGAGTGCCAGTACACCAGCACTGTAGACAAACCACAGCATGCCAGTGTGAGCCCACATCATAAGGAGGGCAAGGTAGTGTCACAGGCTGCTAGAAAAACAAAAAAACGTTTCAACTGCAGAGAGCTGGAGAGAGGAGGAGGAGCTCACTTGTATGATCGTCCCAGCCTCCCAGGAGACTCACTGGATTACAGCCGACTGCCCAGATTTAACTTTCCCACCCACACATCCTTCACAGACAACACATACAGTAGGCTGCCTGGAGTGTGGGTGGGGAAAGAGAGAGAGAGCGCAGGTCCAGCCTTGTCCAGCCAATCGTGTGGGGGAGGAAGGGGCTGGACTCTGTGTAAGACTGTCGGCAATGAGACAGAGACGCTGGCTCATTATACTGGATTTAGCTGCTGCACTCGGCCAGCTCAAAAACTGCTCATGTGCGGTTCTGAGCTGGCAGCTCTTGTAGAGAATATTAGAGCAGCCCAGGGGGCAAATGCATGCCTGCCCCACAGCCCAGCACGCCCCTGATTATTTCATACTGCAGTTAAAAATAATATAACTCCAACAAATGGTTTTAGTTATGTGTATGCAAAAACACTTCAATTACCAAAAAGGTAAAACTAAAAGATTTATACTTTACCAGGCTCTGTCTGTTTGAGAAGAGAAGTCCCAAAAGGGACATCTTTCAACCCCCTACATCTTTGCGTTTGAAGATCTCCTCTTTCAGCTTCAGTCTCCCTGAGAGTTAGATGTTGAGCCAGCGAGAGAGAGCCCCCCACTGCTATATCATCTGCTACTTTTATCTTACTCCCAAAAGTGTGTGTGTTTGTTACAGCTATGTAATTGATGATGTCAAATGATGATATGTTTGGTAGGTTGTCATAGCAACCAAATATACGCCATCTTAAATAATTAAGTATTTTCACCACCAGAGGGCAGTAGCGTATTAGAAATCCATTTGAGTCAAAGACAATTTACGATACCCTGTGATTTAAGCGTCACAAACAGGGCCGCTGATAGGGGGGGACCACCAGCCCTCCTGTAGAGGGCCCGGGCACACAGGGGGCCCGGACAGCAGGAAGATCGGTGGAGCAGAGAATGACAGCGTTACGAGGCATCATCTGAAGGGACTATTTTTCCGCCTCCCCCGGCTCCCAGGTGGCCTAAGATATATTCCCTGGGCCCCATCAGTTTATTTAGAGGGGCCCAGTAGTGTCACTATAGGGGTGGGGATTGCGGCGACACCAAGACCGCTGCTACACACCTGCAGAGTAGCAGCAGAACGGTGCGAGTGATGCTTCACTTCCCTGTCAGGCGGAGTGATCTCCACCCGACAGGAGCTTCCTAGTCCCGGCTGGTCTGACGTCATCATTCAGAGGCTGGGGAGCGCGGGATTGAAGAAAAGATGCTGGCAAGAGTCAGGACCTGTAGCCAGAGCTCAGTGTCTCAGTGTCTGCAAGTGAGTAATCACGTAGCTCATTTGCATAACAATGCCGTATTTAAAGCGGGGGTTCACCCAAAAGTAAACGTTTTTACATTAGCTACATCCCTCCAGCATACTGCTAACATCTGCAGTATGCTGTTTTTTTTTTTTTTTTTTATACTTATCGTTATACGAGCCCTTATTATCCGGCTCCGAGCGGGGGATTACTTCCGGGTATAGGCGTTCCTAAGCAAAGAGGAGTTGATTGACGGGCTGCAAAAGCGCGGCACGCTTTCCGAAAATACCCGAAGTCACACTCGGGTGTTTACGGCGCCTGCGCAGTCAGCTCTACCCGGCAGGCGCAGGCGCAGTAAACGCCCGAGTTTGACTTTGTGTATTTTCGGAAGGCGTGACGTGCCTTAGCAGCCGTCAATCAACTCCTCTTCTCTTAGAAACGCCCATTCCCCGCAGGATTCCCCGCTCGGAGCCGGATAGCAAGGGCTCATATAACGATAAGTACAACAAAAAAAAAACAGCATACTGCAGATGTTAGCAGTATGCTGGAGCTAATGTCAAAAAGTGGATTTTTGGGTGAACCTCCGCTTTAACACCTCCATCTTAGATGTGTGAAGTGGACTGGTTAATGCTTTGGGGGAGGGGGGGTTAAATAATTTACAATTAACCCCTTTGTGTGCTGCATTAATGACAGTCATTGGCACCATCAGTGTTAATTAACCCCTTTTATGCTACAGCATGAAGGGGTTTATAAACATTGCCACTAATGCAGCACAAAGGGGTTAATTATTTATCACTGGTCAGAGAGTACATTAACCCCCTCCATGTGCCATATTACAATTACCAATCATCATCATTATGATCATCACACAGTACAGGTGCATTGAGCCACAGCACCTGTATTGTGTGATTATCATGATAATAATGATTATATAGAATGACAGAAAAATTCATCTTTAGACTTTATTCACACAGGGCATGCTGCAGACATGCGTCTAGCACGCAGAGCTGTCTTTTACTGGCTTGGGGATGTTTAAAGTGTTACATGCATCCCAATGCCGGCATCCCATTTATTCCTACTGAGACACACAGCCGCTATATCCCAATATGTCATGCGTGCGGGTCCCAGAATGCATGCAGGGTGCGTTCAGGGACCTGCACCAGCATGTCATATTGGGATAAAGTGGTTGTGTGTCTCAGTAGGAATAAATATGATACCGGCATTGTTATCAGATGCATGTAACACTTTAAAACAGTGTCACTGTTGTAAACAAGGTTAGGAGACTGTATGATACGTTAAATATGTTAAATACAGTTCTGTAAGTAACACCTTATTTTCCGGGAGTGCCCCTACCAAAACTACCGTGTTTCCCCGAAAATAAGACCGGGTCTTATATTAATTCTGGCTACAAAAAACACACTAGGGCTTATTTTCAGGGGATGTCTTATTTATTTATGGTATGTACAAAAAAGTTTCTCCCCCTGTCAGCTCTGGAGTCAGCATTGTGAAATTCTGTAATCCCAAAAATAAACCTTTGTTTAAAGACCCTATGAAATTATGTAATCCGTTCTGTAAAAAGATGATATCATGTGCAGTGTGTCTCCTTGTGTAACATACCTTATTTACAGTGCCGCTTGCCGCTCACGTGACCCGCTGGAGCTCTTCTTCCCTACTCCAAATACTGCAGAGGGAGGGGCCAAGATCCCCAATGACGTCAGCCCCACTCCGAGTACTGCAGTGGGTAGGGGGTTAATAAAGTTTTATTGAAAAAAACAGCTGACATCAGCCGGGAGGAGAGGAGAAGAGCTGCGGCGGGTCACGTGAGCGCCCAGCAGTGCTGTAAATAAGGTATTTTCCACAATAAAGTTACAAAAGGGAGACACACTGCACATTATATAATCTTTTTACAGAACGGATTACATGTTTTTACAAGGACTTTAACTAGGGCTTATTTTTGGGGTAGGGCTTATATTGCAGCCATCCCAGAAACTCACACTAGGTCTTATTTTCAGGGTAGGGCTTATTTTCAGTGAAACAGGGTAGACTCTGGATCCGCCCCTGGTACACACACTGCCCCCTATCCACATTAGTTGCTGCTGGGAGGTGAGCACTGAGCAGCCTTTGGAGGAGATAGGGGCGCTGTGTGTGTGTACAATGCAATCTACAGTAAGAGTGATCCGGTCTCATGTACTATAAAGACCAGCACTCTTCTGACAGGAGGGGAGAACAAAACACAGCACACCTCTTCATGGCTGTGTTGGCAAATGTAATGGTGATTTGGGGAGGGTGATATGTGTGAGGAGGAAGAATGGGGGGATATGTGCTGGGAGGAGAGACTGGGGGGGGGCAGAGGGGTAATTTAGAAGGGGTTGTGCTAGGAGGGGGATTTTTGTTTGGAAATTTGTGCACGGGGGCCCCGTCAGGTAGGCTGTACGGGGCCCCATGATTTCTATAAGCGGCCCTGGTCACAAAACACCATTAATTGTCAAAAACTGTCAAAACATGTGTTAAATTATTCCGACACTGTGGCTCTTTCTTCAAATTTATGTATTGGGAAAATAAACCCCACGTAATTAGCTAAGGGTAGTAACATTCCTCGAGATTGAAGTCATTTGGTTATTTCCACTGAAAGCTGCTGGGCAAGGCCAGTGCCAGTCTGACGGATAGCACCTCGGACCAATCCAAGCATGTGGCTCCTTACTTCTTTCCTCAGCATGACAAGCACAGATTACCTTAGCGTCAAAAAGTTAGGTCACCACTGGAGGGTAAGGGATGAGTTTGGTAAATGTACGGCATCACCCTGAGATTTTATCACAGCTTGGGGGAGGAGATTTTGTGCCGCCATTATTAAATGTTTACCCCATAAAGTACAGGCACATACTCCAGTTTGGGAACAGCTGGTCTAGACCTCATGTAAAAAATACGGAATTTGTAAATGGACATTCCAGGTGAAGCAAGAGGGGAAGAAAATAGGTTTGTTTACATGGAAAACCCATTTAGGCAAAAATAATAGGAATATCAGGCTCTCAAAACTAAATTTTAAAGCTAGTTAAACAAAAAAATATCAGAACAGCTCTAAAAAAGAATTAGTACTTTAGAATTTTAGCGTTTTTTAAAGCAGTCTATTAGAGACTATTTTAAGAAGGATTTTCAAAATACTGTTGCAAAATCAGTAATGATATGAAGCACTGGGTTTTGTGTTACTGGTCCCATATGGGACTCCCTAAAAGATTATAATTGGGAAGCAAGCCTTTAAATTGTATACCATTCTCAGAAACTAAAAAATGGAACAGAGAGGAAATAAAGAACAACACATTCTTCACAATGCTTATAGATACAGAGATGAATGAGGGTTAATGTACTGCTTGTTCAGAATATGTACGTAAATACTTTGGGGTGTACTATCTGGGCAAATATATGAGTGGATGATAAACATAGTCTGAAATGTTTTTTAATGAGAAATGATGATATCACAAAACCCAACCATATGCAGGAAATAACATGACTTTTATGAGGAAATTCACATCCAAAAGACTGGATTTTATTTTGAAACCAATTTGTTCCTAAAATGTACTGTTTAACCAGGCTGATTCTTTCACAACAGAATCTGAAAAATCCACTGGAATGTTGATTTGAATGTTTTTACAGCTAAACAGCACAGAGATGATGTACAGGGCAGGATTGAACTGGCACTATAACAAGCAAGCATTATACCCTGTGTTTCCCACTTGGCAATAAAGCTATTGGAAGAAGTTTGTCTTGGGAAGCAAATTCCATTTTAGTTTCATTTGGCAGTCCAAGGAATAAAAAAAAAAGAATAATAAAACTGCTACATCTAACTGAAAGGCACCAATGCAAACAAACATTATGATATGTGTGATTTTATTTGAACCTTGTCTTTAACAAATGTATTGAAGAGATAGCACATAAGCTACAACCAGTATAAGGGCTCATGCACACCAAAAGCTCCTTTTTGCAGGCATTTGAGCTTTTAAGAAGCTTGTGCTTAGTTGTGCTCTTTCACGTGTTTTTATTGCACGTTTTTTTCAGATTTTTCAAGCTTATGTGAGCACCAGTGTTTTTTTCACAAACCCTCCCCTCAGCTTATTGTTCATGCTTTTTTTTTTTTTTTCCATGCTTTTTTGGGTGTTTAGCTTTTTTCTGCTTGAAAGCAGCTCTTCTCAGGAACGTGAGATTTGGGGGGGGGGGGGGGGGGGGTTCTGCCTGTAAGTTCATATGCCTGTAAACTCTTAAAAAAGCCATAGGGCCAGATTCACGTAGGAGAGCGCATCTTTGTGCGTGCGTAACGTATCCTATTTACGTTACGACTCCGCAACTTTGACAGGCAAGTGCAGTATTCACAAAGCAAAGTTGCGGCGGCGTAGCGTAAATAGGCCGGCGAAAGCCCGCCTAATTCAAATGTGGAAGATGTGGGCGTGTGTGATGTAAATTTATTGTGATCCCACGTAAATGACGCTTTTTACGAACGGCGCATGCGCCGTCCGTGAAAGTATCCCAGTGCGCATGCTCCAAATTAACCCGCAAAAAGCCAATGCTTTTGACGTGAACGTAAATGACGCCCAGCCCTATTCGCGAACGACTTACGCAAACGACGTAAAACGTGAAAAATTTGACGCTGTTCCGACGTCCATACCTAACATTGGTACGCCTCATCGAGCAGGGGTAACTTTACGCCGGAAAAAAGAGGGGGGGATAGGGGTGAGACTTTAAATGAGGCATATAGAGATACTACCATAGGCCTCCATCCCTGTAAATAGATCAAAAATGGGGGAGGTTGGGACTTTTATATGAAATGCGATTTTAGCAATATGCAATTAAATATAAACATGGAAAAAAAAAAAATGTTACCATGTGGCCAGGCTCAAAGTTGTCAACCAAAAAGCACTAAGCCAAATAAATATGTCTAACTGATGTAAGTAAAAACAGAGGTTTAGTTGCAAGCATTTGCAAATACCTGGGAAGCTGCAGCGCCTGCGACACGGCACTCTGTATAGCTGCAGTCCTAACTATGAATTTAAGGTCTCCTGAAAGGGAGCCCAGGTGTGCTAATCAATAGGCAGAGGACATGTGATATCCTAAAGCCCGCCCCTACCTATAGTTGGTGTGGCAAAAGAGAGCACTGGAAAACAAAAGAAAAATAGGAGTGGAGCAAAAACCTTGCCAAACTTTACGCCGGAAAAAGCCTAACGTAAACGGCGTATCTGTACTGCGTCGGCCGGGCATACATTCGTGAATAGGCGTATCTAGCTGATTTACATATTTCTAGGCGTAAATCAGCATACACATCCCTAGCGGCCAGCGTAAATATGCAGTTAAGATACTACGGCGTAGGAGACTTACGCTGGTCGTATCTTAGAGAAATTTGGTGTATCTGATTCTTTGAATCAGGCTGACAGTTTCCTGGCTGAAGCGATCAGCCAGGAAACTGTCAGCCGAATGACACAGCGAGCGGCAGGGCTGCACTGCCCTGGTGCCGCTTTGAGCCGTGGCTGCAGCTCTCTCATTCTCCTCCTCTCGTATCACACACACAGCGCTTCCGTTGTGTGTCATGGAGCTGGGTCTGTGTTTGGCTGCAAGGTCCAGCTCCCCTAGATCGGCTAATGTGATAGTAGATTGAATCAGTGTTCTGCCTATCACATTTACCGGTCTAGGGGGGCGGGACCTTGTCACAATGTGCTCCATGACACACAGCGGAAGATGCACGCTGTGTGTGTGATACAAGAGGAGGAGGAGAGCGCTGCAGCCTCGGTTTAAAGCGGCGCCAGGAAGTGATGATGGGGGCACAGTAAGGCTGCAAGTGATGGGGCACAGTAATGCTGCACTGATGGGGGCACAGTAATGCTGCACTGATGGGGCACTGTAATGCTCCCTGAAGGAAGCTGTGCAGGATGTGGGCAGCAATTCGTCAGCTGTGGTCACCTGCCTGGCTGATCTGCAGGCCACCACAGCAGGCCTGGGTGATGAGGTCCACGCCCTGACAGAGGCTGTCAGGGACAACACAGCAGCCATCCAGGCGGGGGTGAGGCTGCAGGCGGACACCAATGCGGTCCTCACCCGCATTGCCCTGGATTTTGGATTTTTTGTGATCGACTCAGGTTATGAGTTTTTTATGTTTATTTGTTGTATATACTCAGGTTATGAGTTTTATTTATTTTTTGTAGCCCAAGCACACGGTTAGTAGTGCAGGCTACAGTGTGACTGGTGTTTGAATGTGGGGGTGACATTCCTGCCGGAAAAGGCGTGTCACCCTTGGTCGTCGGGGAGAAGTGATCCCCAGGACCAGGGAGAAGTGATCCCCAGGTCCGTGTGAATGGTGTATGAATGGACAGCAACATAATTGGAGCCTTGACGGGGCGTTGCTGCTCCCAAGTCCTGCTTGGTGGACTTGGGCTAATCCAATGTGATGAGGATGTGGGGTGTGTGTGCTAGGGACCACAGTGGTGTGCATGCGTGCATTCTCCTTGTGCCATGATGAATGTGTGTGTTTAACGTGCAAAGATGCCTACTGTGGGGCATCTCCTGACTGCTCTTCCCTCAGAAGAAGGGGTAGCCTCGGGCAGGGGGGGAATGTCTGGTTCGGGGGTCAGGTCATCACATATGTCAATCTCCAGGCCCTTTCTCACGGCGAAGTTGTGCAGCATGCAACATGCACCGATGATCTGGCACACAAAGTTTGGGGATAACAACAGGGTACCCCCGACTTATCCAGGCATCGGAAACGGGACTTCAGGAGGCCAAATGTGCGTTCCACCACTCCACGGGTACGTGTGTGTGCAGCATTGTATCTTTCCTCTCCTGGGGTTTGGGGGTTCCGGAATGGAGTCATGAGATGGGGTCCAAGTGCATATGCAGAGTCACCTGGAAGGGAAAAGACAGGAGGATGTTAGTCATGCATGTGCCCCTCGTGATGTCTGCATCATGGGGGCGGACAGTCATGCCTGACTCCCATGTCACTCACCAACCAGCCAGCTGTCCCCGTACACGTTCTGTTCAAATTCTGTTGGGATGGGGCTTTGATGGTATATGTAGCTGTCGTGGCTGGACCCTGGGTGTTTGGCACGGACGTGCCATATGAGGCATTGGGCATCGGCTATCACCTGTACGTTGATGGAATGCCAGTTCTTCCGATTGCGGTATATGTGCTCTGTGTCACGGGGGGGGTCGTAGTGCCACATGTGTGCAATCAATGGCCCCCACGGTGCGTGGGAATCCTGCAATTCGGTAGAAATCACGCATTGCGTTCACCCGCAGATGCTCATGGTTGGGTCTGATTATTTGGTGGGCCATGCGTATGAGGATTGCGGGGACAACCTGGTGCACACATCTGCTAATGGAGAATCGTGCCATCCCAGCCACAACTCCACTTGTACGCTGGAACGAGCCACTGGCAAGGAAATGGAGTGTTGCCAGTACATTGACCAGTGGCTCCACTGTATGTGAGCAGTGTGTCTGGCTGGTGATGTCATCTTTCAGGGTTCTGGCTAATTCCAGGATGACAGCAGGGCTGAATCTGAAGATGTGATACACCTCCGAATCCCCCATGCCAAAGACGTTTAGGCGAGGTCGGTATATCCACGCCCGTGCCCTCCTCCTTCTACACGCATGTAAAGCCAGTAGTATAGCTATGACCATGGATGCCCCTGGCATGTTGGCATACAGATTGTTGTCCTGCAAGTGTGGATGCTCAGCTCGTCCCTAACGGTGCTGCTGAAGCTGCTCTCCAGCTGACTTGCACACGTCTGGTGCAAAGTTACAGCTGCTTTTATGAGGGGTAACTTTAGACCAGACGTATGACTTATGCGCAGCGCGCGTAGCCCACGTCGGGCACACGTACGTTCGTGGATCGCCGTATCTCCCTCATTTGCATATTTGAATAGCAAAACAATGGTTCATCCAGCATATATTTGTACCCACGATGCGCCAGCGCAAAAAAATTACGTCGGTCGGAAAAAGCCTATTTTTCAGGCGTATCTAGTTTTGTGGATACGGCGCATAGTTACACTGGCGTATATATACACTTACGCCGCGCATCTCGAGATACGCCGGCGTAAGTACTTTATGGATCTGCCCCATAATGTCCGTAATTCGAATTTCGTATAGAATGAATTTGAATAGAAAAGTTTAGAATAGAAAATAATAGAAAAGAATAGACTAGAAAAACAATAGATAAACAGAGAGAAGGTCGCGCTGATAAAGCATAATTGGCGCTGTGTGCTGAAAACAGCTACCCAAAAAATGTAATTAAACAAATTAATGGTGACTATAAGTGAATATACTGATCATTAATTGAATCAAAAATATAATACATTGAATGCACAAATATACATGTAAAAATCAGTGAACAGTCGCAAATGAACCGTGATCCAACATAAAGTCCACCATAAAGGAAAGAAAGTTCATAATAAATAGTCTCCCAAGTCAATGCAGGAGCAGTGATTTTAATGATGCTTAACCACTTAACCCCCGGACCATATTGCTGCCCAAAGACCAGAGCACTTTTTGCGATTCGGGACTGCGCAGCTTTAACTGACAGTTGCGCGGTCGTGCGACGTGGCTCCCAAACAAAATTGGCGTCCTTTTTTTCCCACAAATAGAGCTTTCTTTTGGTGGTATTTGATCACCTCTGCGGTTTTTATTTTTTGCGCTATAAACAAAAATAGAGCGACAATTTTGAAAAAAATGAATATTTTTTACTTTTTGCTGTAATAAATATCCCCCAAAATATATAAAAAAAACATTTTTTTTCCTCAGTTTAGGACGATACGTATTCTTCTACATATTTTTCGTAAAAAAATATCGCAATAAGCGTTTATTGATTGGTTTGCGCAAAAGTTATAGCGTTTACAAAATAGGGGGTATTTTTATGGCATTTTTATTAATATATTTTTTTTACTAGTAATGGCGGCGATCAGCGATATTTTTTCGGTACTGCGACATTATGGCGGACACTTCGGACACTTTTGACACATTTTTGGGACCATTGGCATTTTTATAGCAATCAGTGCTATAAAAATGCATTGGATTACTATAAAAATGCCACTGGCAGTGAAGGGGTTAACACTAGGGGGCAAGGAAGGGGTTAAGTATGTTCCCTGGGTGTGTTCTTACTGTGGGGGAGGGTGGCCTCACTGGGGGAAACACTGATCCTCTGTTCATACATTGTATGAACAGAAGATCAGCATTTCCCCCCTGACAGGACCGGGAGCTGTGTGTTTACACACACAGCTCCCGGTCCCCGCTCTGTAACAAGCAATCGCGGGTGCCCGGCGGCGATTGAGCCCGCCGGGCACACGCACGGGAGTCGTGGGCGAGCGGGGGGCGTGTGCGCTATAACTAGTGGCCGCTCAAAGAGCCGACGTAGAGCTACGGGCTCTCGCCCAGGAGAGCCAAACTGCCGCCGTAGAATGACGGCGGCTGGTCGGCAAGTAGTTAAATAAAAAAAAAAATGAAAAATTCCTTTAAATATTGTACCTGCTGGGTGTCTATAGTATGCCTGTGAAAACGTCTTTGAGAACCCGGGTCTTGCCCGAGGGAACATGTATCAATGGAAAAAAAAGTTTTAAAAACGGTCGTTTTTTCATTGATACATGTTCCCTGGGGCAAGACCCGGGTTCTCAAAGACATTTTACGACAATAACTTGCATATTAGGCTTTAAAATGAGCACTTTTGAATTCGAACGTTCGAGTCCCATAGACGTCAATGGGGTTCTAAATGTTCGGTCCGTTGGAAGGTTCTGGTGCAAACCGAACGGGGGGGTTTGGCTCATCCCTAGTGCTTACGTGTGTTTAGCTGCATTTAGCCTACTTTCACACTCACACCGCCCGAGCGTTAGCGGTAAAGCGCTGCTAGTTTTAGCTTTGCTGGCGCTGTGTGGGCGGGAGTGGAGTGCTTTTAACCCCAAAAAGGGGGTTACCAATGGGTTAAAAGCCCTGCTGCTGAAAAGCTTTGCAGGTGCTTTGGCCGCGCTGCTCATTGATTTCTACACCGCTCCCGCACCGCCTGGAAGACGCTGCTTGCAGACCTTTTTTTTTAGTGTAAAAGTACTTGCGCTTTCACACTGGGGAGGCTTGAGATGCGTTTTACATAATTATTTTTAGAGCTAAAATGCCTGAAAAGCGCCTTTAGTATGAAAGGGGTCTTTAGAGTGTCTAATCGGATCCCTAATGCACATAATTCAATTTTCTCTACATACAGCTAACAGATGGTGGACGCACAGTAGGAATGACAGCATTGACAAATCATTACATAAATTTATATGCTTGAGAAACATCCTCTAAACACACAGGGCCAGATCCACGTAACGTGGCGCATTGTTCCGTCCGGCGTAGCGTATCTCTGATACACTAAGCCGCCGTAACTTACAGCGTATTTTCCTTATCCTGAAAGAATTTGTGCCGTAAGTTACGGCGGCGTAGTGTAACTTTGTTGGCGCAAGGGCGCGCAATTCAAATGGATGAGATGGGGGCGTGTTTTATGTTAATACGTCTTGACCTGACGTAAATGACGTTTTTTTTAACGACGCATGTGCCGTCCGTGGGGGTATCCCAGTGCGCATGCTCAAAATTAACCCGCAACAAGCCAATGCTTACGACGTGAACGTTATTCTACGCAAAGCCCTATTCGTGAACGACTTACGCAAACAACGTAAAATTTTAAAAATTTGACGCGTGAACGACGTCCATACTTAAAGCGGGGGTTCACCCTATCAACGAAAAAAAAATTTTTTTTTTTCTTTTACCATAAAATCAGGCATTGTAGCGCGAGCTACAGTATGCCTGTCCCAAATTTTTTACCCCCGTACTCACCTTGTAATCGTACATCGAAGATACCGGGGAATGAGCGTGCCTATGGAGACGGAGGATGATTGACGGCCGGCTCTGGCGCGTCACGCTTCTCCGGAAATAGCCGAAATAGGCTTGGCTCTTCACGGCGCCTGCGCATAGCCTGTGCGCAGGCGCCGTGAAGAGCCGAGACCTACTCCGGCTGTCTTCGGGGAGAGTGACGTGCCAGGGCCGGCCGTCAATCATCCTCCCTCTCCATAGGCACGCCCATTCCCCGCGGGAGCCGAAATCTTCTATGTACGATTACAAGGTGAGTCCGGGGTTAAAAAAAATCGGGACAGGCATACTGTAGCTCGCGCTACAATGCCTGTCTCGATGGTAAAATCATGTGGGTGAGGGTGAACTACCGCTTTAACATAGGATACGTCTCATATAGCAGGGGTAACTATACGCCGTCAAAAGCCTTACGGAAACGACGTAAAAAAATGCGCCGGCCAGACGTACGTTCGTGGATCGCCGTATCTAGCTAATTTGCATACTCGATGCGGAAATCGACTGAAACGCCACCTAGCGGCCAGCGTAAATATGCACCTTAGATCCGACGGCGTACTAAGACGTAGGCCAGTCGGATCTAGCCCAGCTTCAGGCGTATCTTGTTTTGTGGATACAAAACAAAGATACGCCGGAGCAAACTAGAAGTTACGCCGCGTATCAATAGATACGCCAGCGTAACTTCTTTGTGGATCTGGCCCACATACATTTGACAGTGCCATTGTTAGTGAGGCATTCGATTTTCCAGCTCTTTTGCATAGTGCTCAGAATGATCGTTTGCAATATTGTACACACGATCATTTTCCGGCATGGAAAAAAACTAAATTTAAAATGATCGTGTGTGGGCTTCACATCATTTTTCGGCTTCTGAAAATTCGAACTTGCTGCATTTTTTCATATAGTTTTAAACCCGCGCATGCCCAGAAGCAAGTTATGAGACAGGAGCGCTCGTACTGGTAAAACTACCGTTCATAATGGAGTAAGCACATTCATCACGCTGTAACAGACAAAAAAGCGCAAATCGTCTTTTACTAACAAGGAATCAGCTAAAGGCAGCCCAAAGGCGAAAAAAACTTCCCCTTTAGAGTGCCGTCGTACGTGTTGTACGTCACCGCGCTTTGTTCATCATTTTTAAAAAACGATGGTGTGTGGGCAACGTCGTTTTTAATGATGAATGCTGAAAAATTACATTTTTTTTTTATGCCGAAAAGTGATCGTGTGTACGCGGCATTATGCTTCTGAGTTTGAATTTTTCCGTATTCCTTCAATCAAAATTTGCTTGTTGAATTTTGCAAATGATGTAAACTTTGACTTTTTTTTTTGTTTAAATGTAATACCAGAATTCAGTTTGGGTTTATTATCTTCAGCTAAATGTTCAGACAGTGTCATTTGTCTTTTGTCTTCCTTGTCAGCACCTGTCACCATCCATTTTCAGGCATCCTAACAACGGAGACATTGTCGGCCTATACCAGAGAACCGAAGACTAATAAAAAGCAGGATCCTGTCACCGTGAAGAGCTGTTGAAATCATTTGAAACAACCAATTTATTTATTTGCCTCTTTTCATTGGAATGGAAAATAAACAGTGCAGAAATAGCTAGGAGATGGTTGAGTTTTTGCCCCCCAACCCCCAATTCTTAACAATATGTATAACTCTCAGGACTGGTGATGAGTGTAAAAATAAGATATTTTTTCCCCCCACAAAATTGTCATAATAACAAGTTTTTTTTCTCACACATGGCATAGGCATACTTGTAACTACACCCCAATACCACATGTGTGAGACTTTTACACAACCTGACCACATATAGAGGCCCAACATGCAGGAAGCCCCTTTAGGGGTTCTAGGGCAATAAATTACACATCTAATTTCATGACTACATATCACACTTTTGAAGGCCCTGAAGCACCAGGACAATAGAGAAACACACAAAATGACCCCATGTATGTATAAATGTATATTCTATGAGGCATAATTAATCTTTTGAACATGTTATTCTTTTCCACAATTTTTTGGAAAATGGGGAAAGAGAATAAAAACATTTTTTTATTTGTTTTACTCAAAGTTGTCTATTTATAAGATATTTGCATGTAAATACCAAATAATACACACCAAAATACATTCTGCTACTCCTCCTGAGTATAGCGATACTACATGTATGAGACTTTTCTACAGCCTGGCCACATACAAAAGCCCAACATCCAAGTAGCACCTTCAGGCATTTTGGAGGCATAAATAACAAATTTAAAGTAGAGGTTCACTCTAACACTAAAATCTGTAAATCTACAGGCATCCACAATCTAAAGACTAACCTATATAGCCCTGTAAAGAAGAAATTGCTATACATACCTTTTTTGAAGCCACTCAGTTCCCGTCCCATGCTGAGCTGTCAGCGGCGGTTTCATTGTGGAGGCGGGTGCCGAGGGGGCAGCTGACAATGGAAGTCCCATAGTAACTCTATGGGTGACATCACTTCCCATTCATTTTCCTGCTGTAGTCAGCTGTCTCCCTTTTAGAGCTTCTGTCGATAGAGACCAGGCCAGAGCGGCTTCAAAAAAGGTATGTATAGCGATTTTTTCTTTACAGGAATAGATATGTTAGTTTTAGATTGTGGATGCCTGTAGAATTAGAGATTTTAGTGTTAGGGCCAATGTCTACTTTAATTTCCTGACAACCTATCACACTTTTGAAGGCCCTGAAGCACTGTCACAATCTATGGTGAACGGGAGTGAACCACAACTGCGGTTTAGCAAAAAGATTTCAATGCACCTCTATGTTATGTGAGATTTCAGTATTGGACCCCCGGCGTCACTCCATTCAGAGAACAGGAGTTTGGGAGTTCACTGCATCATCTCTCTCTCACATATAGGAATGCGTTGAGCTACTAAGAGTGGATGTATTACAACATGCATCCAACCCCTAGTGTTAAAAGAATACGATGCACGTGGAAATTCCAATGCACTTCTGTATGTAAGTGATTATCAGTACCTGACCCCAGGCATCACTCCAATCAGAGAACATGAGTTTGGGGGTTCTCCACATCATATCACTTTAACATAAAAAAATGCATTAGGTCACTAAGGGAGTAGGTATGAAATACCTTCAACCCTTAGCATAGAAAAGTTAAAGGGTCACTAAAGGAATATTTTTTTTTAGCTAAATAGCTTCCTTTACCTTACTGCAGTCCTGGTTTCATGTCCTCATTGTTCGTTTTTGCTCTGATGTTGCTGTAATTCTGCTCTGTTCTGGACACTTCCTGGTTGTCTGTTTCCTGAGGACCACAGTACTGGGAGCTTCTAGTTTCGTTTTTTAAACCATCACTTCTCTATGGCTCTATACAGCACAGAGGCAAGATAACATGCAAAAACGAAACTGAAACTACAGGTACATTATATGATTGATTTTTATCTATTTTTAATCGTTTTAAAAAGGAATCAGTTAACTATTATGTCTCTATACCTTGTAAACAGTAATTTGAGCAAAATAAAAATTTCCTTTACAACTCCACAGCAAACAGCCAAAAGCACAACAGACGGTCCCAAGCAGTATGTTAATACTTAGCAAGCCAGAGTTAAATACAGCAATTGTTTAGAGGTGATATATGTAGCAGGTAATTCTAAAGCACTACAAGTGAAACAATTGCTACTTATCCGTTTGCAGGGCATGAGTCTTGTTGTATGCTAGCAGCAATGGGATTCCGTAGTGTAGGGTGTGAGCAAGGAAGATCTCTTTAGGGTGTCCCCAGCAATGGCAGCATGAATGCAGTGAAGGCATAGAGTCCAGCAAGGTAGTATTGCAGTATGGGGAACGATGGTGTCCGTAGTGTATCGTGGCCGGCTACGGCTGACAATAATAGAACAGCGTGTGTATTACACGCTGTTCTGTTTATACCTGCGAGGCATGTGTGCCGAATGCAGCACTGATTGCGCCCGGCACTTCCGCGTTCCAAGCTGGAATGCACGTGGCGCCGGGCGATGACGTCATTGCACGGTCGCCGTATGCACGCCGCTTACAAGCACCAGGACAGTGGAAACCCACAAAATGACTACATTTAGGAAAGTAAACACCCCAATGTATATTTAATGAGGTCAGGAACAAGCACAGGCGGTAAACAAAGTCAGGGATGGTTCACAGGTACTGTAGTCAGACACAGTATAGACAAGAGGTACGCAAATGGGAGCTCAGAGAACAGTAAAGTTGCTCTTGTCTTATATAGACAAGCAAACTAAAAGACTGACCAGGAAGTGATGGAAGGGAAAGAAATACAAGTCCACAGCCAAACAACACATGTGAAAGGAATCAGGTTAGAGAAACACTGCAGCAAGGAGATAAGAGTACACAAGGAGGAAACTGCTGGCTAACTTGTGACAAATGAGGCATAATGAGACTTTTGAACATCATTTTTTGGAAAATTAAAACATTTTTTTTTTTACTCAAAGTTGTGCATTTATAAGATATTTCTAACAAATATGTAAATGCCCAAAAATAAACCCCAACATACCTGCTGCTACTCCTCCTGAGTATGCCAAAACGACATGTGTGAGACTTTTTCACAGCCTGGCCATATACAGAGACCCAACATCCAAGGAGCACTGACAGGTGTTCCAGGGACATAAATTACACATCCAATTTCTTGACAACCTATCACATTTTTGAAAGTCCTTCATATTTCTAAAACAAAGCATGTACATACCAATAATTACACCCCAGAATACATTCTGCTGAGCAAATTGTAAACAAAAGATTATCTGTGGTTTTAGTAGTGCAGTTGTCCACAAAAGAGAGCATTGGTCCAGGCAGCAGGCATGGACGTGGTCAGCAACAGCGAAAAGGAATTGTCCAGGCAGCAGGCAGGAATACCGTCCATAGTCAGTACAGGCAGCAGGCAAAGATATTGTCAGAACAGCCAAAGCATTGCTCCAGGCAGTAGGCAGACATGTGGTCAGCAACAACCCAAGTAATTGTCCAGGCACAGCCAAAATATTGGTACTGGTAGTAGGCAGGAAGATGGTCCATAGTACATGTAGCAGGCAGAGGCATAATAGTAGTAAGTCGGCAGCAGACAGAACTATCAAACTTAGGGCCTCAGTCAGGTAAGACATGGGCACAGGGGTAGAGGCTTCTCCCACCCAAATCTCTTTGGCGCCTCTGGTCTCCAGACCCTAATGCAGCAATTATATAACCCAGAGAAAACCAAAAAACATCATTTTCTTTATCCAGAAAAACTATTATGAAGCCCCCTCACGTATGTGAGACCCCTGTGTTATCATGAATTCCACTACTACAGTAGCAGGGTAAAAGATCAGCAAAAAACGTAGTAAGTAAACAGTCCAGGGTCAGTTCCAGAGCAGGCAGAGAGGTACGGTCAGTTTAAACGGCAGGCAAAAGCATGGGCAAATAACAGGCCAAGGCCAGTTCCAGAGCAGGCAGAGGTATGGACAGTTTAGACAGCAGGCAGAGGCGTGATAGAATAACAGGCCAGGATCAGTTCAGGAGCAGGCATGGCATAAGGGGTGTGAAGGCAAATGGCAGGAATTCAAAATTACGTTTACCATACTTCACTAACAATGTAGAGAAGTATGGGTAACGGCGGAAACAATCACCTATGCACAGCCCTGGTTGGGAAGGGCACTGGTCCCCAGTGTAAAAACTGGTGTCTCATCTAACTTCTCTTCTGGTGCACACCCAATATTTGTTTTTACATCTTTGGCCTCTTTCTCTGGGAGGGACTTTTTTGGGAAAATGCATCTGAGCGAATACTTTCTGGTGGGCCATCAGGGCACAAAAGGGTGGTGACAATTTCCTCTTGATAGTGAAAAAAGGATACGGGTATTATAGATAGCCAAGTTGGAAAAAATAAATAGAGACTTTTTTAGGGTTGAAAATATATTTATTGGTAGCGTAACAAACAATGCAAAGAAAAACAACGTCCAGTGTTACATACTAGTGACAAGTGTGTAGACATGTGTGTAGCGCCTGTGTACTTTCAGTCCAGGTGCTATCTTAAATTTAGAGGGGGGATGAGAGAGTTACTTGGCTCTCATCCGGTTAATTTATGTAAATTGGGTCTCTGCCGGGCTGGGCTGCCTGTGGTTTCATTCTGTGTTCCAGAGATGCCTTTCTATCTCTGGGTGACGGGTGGCGCCAGAGGGGTTCACACGGAGGTGCCTCTCTTCAGCAGCCAATCAGTGAGGTTTTTCCCTCGCAGGTCATGCTGGGGGAGGGTATTTCTAAGGCAGACGCCTTTTAACGGGGTGGTTCGTTCTTGTGGTTACAGGTGCGGCACCCACCTTTAAAGTGTGCGCACATCACGGGTCCCAGCGATATGGCCTACCAGGCCAGGACGCACGTGCTACGCGATGTTCTCGGTTCCGGGACCATGTTGGCCCAGAGAGATTGAAGTTATGGCGGGGCCCCAGTCATCTACTGGGTCCTCCAACTGTCTGAGGAAGATCCCAAGCGAGTTGTGCTGTTCGATGGGAAATCAGTCTGAGGAAAGCCCGGAGGCAGGCGATCCAACAGGGCCTAGACAATCCATCGGGGATCGAGGTAACCGGACACTGGGAGTTTGTCTGTTGGCAACCTGTCAGTCGGTGACCATTTGAAAGACTATCTGAGGGAGATTCGGGCACTAAATTTACCAAGGAGGATCTACCTCACAATCTATGTTCTGGAGAAGGGGCCTGTGGCAGGGGTCCCGTTCTGACCTATTAATTTCTACTAAGTCTGTGGCAGAGACTATTTTCTCCTCAAGTTCCGAGTGATACTCTGGCTGCCAGGTCGGTGTGAGAGGCCTGTCCAGGTACACTACACCCACTCCGGCTGGAGTGGCGACAAAGTGAAAGTGCCGCTAGAAACAGGACTGCTTCTAGATTGTTCGAGCCTGAATCTGCAACTCTCCTCTTCACCCATCTTTTTCCTATCTACCTCAAGTTACTGTTTTGCCGTGTTGGGTGAAATAAAACTATCAGGAAAGGACACCTGCTGCTTGGACTTTCCATTAATGCTCTCATCATCATCATTACCCCTAGACACTCACAAAGGTAACACGCCATCCCTATTCTATCCAGCGGCTCCTGCGGGGGTAGCGCTACATGTATATTGAGTCAGCCCAATGGCTATCGCCCACAGCATAACTCCTTCTATCGCCTTATAGAAAATGAACATCAACGATCGTCCTTAGGAGCTAAAAACGACTTCTGTCAGGGAAGTTTCGTTGTTTCTAGTCAGATAGTATACAAAAAATTTCAAGAAAATTAAAAGGGAAGAGAGAAGAGGTGGAGCGACCCAAAGGTGGGCGTGAGTAGAGAAAAAGGGAAGAAGAAAGGAAAGAGAAAGACCAGGAAAGAGCAAAAGAAAATAGTCAGGGGAGAGCGCAAGAGCTGCTGCGAAGATATTTGCAAGAAAGAGTTAGGCCCCTTTCACATGTGCGGACCGTGGGGCAGATTCTCATAGATCGCCGCATCTCTGCGGCGGCGTAACGTATCTCATTTACGTTATGCTGCCGCAAGTTTTACAGGCAAGTGCTTGATTCACAAAGCACTTGCCTGTAAAGTTGCGGCGTAGCGTAAATCCCCCGGCGCAAGCCCGCCTAATTCAAATTAGGCGGGGAGGGGGCGTATAGCATTTAAATTAGGCGCGTTCCCGCGCCGAACCTAATGCGCATGCGCCGTCCCTAAAATTTCCTGACGTGCATTGCACAAAATGACGTCACAAGGACGTCATTGGTTTCGACGTGAACGTAAATGGCATCCAGCCCTATTCACGGACGACTTACGCAAACAACGTAAATTTTCAAATTTCGACGCGGGAACGACGGCCATACTTAACATTGGTTGCCCCTCATATAGCAGGGGCAACTTTACGCATCGCAAATCTAACGTAAACGTTGTAACTTCACTGCGTCGACCGCGCGTACGTTCGGGAATTCGCGTATTTTGCTAATTTGCATACCCGACGGGGAAAACGACGGAGGCGATACCTAGCGGCGGAAAAAAAAATTGCATTTGAGATCCGACAGCGTAAGAGCCTTACGCCTGTCGGATCTAATGGTTATCTATGCGTAACTGATTCTATGAATCAGTCGCATAGATACGATGGCCCAGATTAGGACTTACGACGGCGCACATTGCGTTGCGCCGTCGTAAGCCCTTTGAGAATCTGGGCCCGTATGTCCGCATTTTCATCCATCCATTGCGGATGAAAACGGGACATACATTGGTCCCTATGTGATTGCGGGTGTCAGCTCAGATTTTTCGGACGGAAGAAAATCCTATTTTTCTTCCGTCTGGCGGATCGGATCGGGTGAACACGGACATACGGTCTGTGTTCATCCGATCCCCCCATAGGGGAGAGCAGAGGAAAGACAGGGCGGTCCCTGCACAGTATGGACATGTCTAGCCCAACCCAGTGTCAGGTTTGTAAGTTAGCGTGATCATGTCGGGGTCGATAACATATTGGTGAGAGTATCAGAGGTGGAGCCAAATGGACCACAACATCTTGAATTTATCAAAGGTGTCACTGTCAAGGGCCAGCATCTCCTCAGAGACTTTTTTAAACCAATGGTGGGTTCTTCTTACAGCAAGGAAGGGCTGGATCATTTGATCACTGAAGTTGACTCCCCCCCCCCATGAACAAAGTGTAATCATAAACACATTTTGGTTTCTGGATTGGGCCATTCCTTCCAAGGATTTGCACGTAGCTGCCATTGTGAATTGATGAAAGCATGTAGATGTCTCGTTTGTCCCTCCACTTGCTAGCCAATATTTCCTTATTCTGCAAAGTCACAGACTCCCCTTGCGGTAGTTTTGCATTAAAGCGGAGTTCCGGCCACAATTTCACTTTTTAAATATAAATACCCCTGTAATACACAAGCTTAATGTATTCTAGTAAAGTTAGTCTGTAAACTAAGGTCCGTTTTGTTAGGTTGTTACAGCATTTAGAGACTTTATAAAATAGAAATTGACTGGGGCCATCTTAAGTGTGGGCTTCATGAAGCCAGACTGTATGACTTCCTGGATTTTAGCCTTGCAGATCTCGAACATGCTCAGTGCTGCACAAGCAGTGTCAGATCAGGTTTCAGCACCTGTGCTGTCCAAGTCACATGATTCTTTGAGACTGGGGAGTGCACAGACTCCTGGAAAGTTACACCCACTACATTCCCAGGAGTCTGTGCGGTGTAGGTTAGGAAGCATTAAGCACCTAGGTGCAGGAAGTGGGAAGATTAACTATTCTGCCTAGCAACAACACTTTGAAGGCATCTAAAAAAAAAAAATGTTTTCGTAAAGGACTAATGACATTTTTTTAAAACTACTGATGTAATGTTATATTTATGGGTGGAACTCCACTTTAATGAGCATTAGCAGGAAGCCCTTCTGTCAGGAAACGGCGTTTCAACAGTCTGCCTAGCAACAGCAGTGTTGGAAGAATGCCTGTGCGCAATAGCACAAACGGCGTGCACGGGCGCGCGCTATGACAGAACTTGGCGCCAAAATAGGCTATTTAAAGAGATCAGACACCTTGCTGCCTTGCTGTCCGGTCTACAGCGTTTCTGAGACCCCTGCTACCTGTGATTCTGATTGCTGACTTGTTACCTGATCCGGGTCTCCCTTGACCACTCCTGCTTGCTGCCTGTCTCTGATCCCGGCTTGTCCTGACTTTGCTTCTGCTTCTAACCTGATTGCTGCCCGCCTGATGAACTGACCCGGCCTGGACTTTGATTATTCTCTGGATTCTGCTTCTGTACTTAATCCGCCCACATGTGTTTGACCCGGCCTGTCCTCACCTGCCAATCTCCCGTTCCACCAGTGTCGTGCAACTGTCTACAGTTCTCAGCCTGCTGCCTGGACTACAAAGCAGGATGCTCCCTGATATAGGAAAAGGCGATCAATGACGTCACACGTCCAGCCCCGCCCCCCTACAGTTAGAAACACATATGAGGTCACACTTAACCCCTTCAGCGCCCCTAGTGGTTAACTCCCAAACTGCAATTGTCATTTTCACAGTAAACAATGCATTTTTATAGAATTTTTTGCTTTGAAAATGACAATGGTCCCAAAAATGTGTCCGCCATAATGTCGCAGTCACGAAAAAAATCGCTGATCGCCGTCATTAGTAGTAAAAAAATATTTTTTTAGAAAAATGCAATAAAACTATCCCCTATTTTGTAAATGCTATAAATTTTGCGCAAACCAATCGATAAACGCTTATTGTGATTTTTTTTACCAAAAATAGGTAGAAGAATACATATCGGCCTAAACTGAGGGGAAAAAAACGTTTTTTTATATATTTTTGTGGGATATTTATTATAGCAAAAAGTAAAAAATATTGAATTTTTTTCAAAATTGTTGCTCTATTTTTGTTTATAGCGCAAAAAATAAAAACCGCAGAGGTGATCAAATACCACCAAATGAAAGCTCTATTTGTGGGGAAAAAAGGACGCCAATTTTGTTTGGGAGCCACGTCGCACGACCGCGCGATTGTCAGTTAAAGCGGCGCAGTGCCGAATCGCAAAAAGGGGCCTGGTCCTTTACCTGCATTTTGGTCCGGGTCTTAAGTGGTTAAAATGGGTTGTAATCCAAATCAGAATTGGACTCAGACACAGAGAGCTCCCCGCTACTCTCGTCGGTCAAGCTTGGAATTTGGTATGTCTCCTCACTGGAAAAATGTTTTTTTTTACATACTGGTGACTGTGGGCTGTGATAACAAACTGCTGGGATAGGGACACTGAAACAGACACTGCTGGGTGCTGATGAGGCTGCACTGCTGGGTTCTGATAAGGGTGCATTGATGGATGCTGATGAGGGTACACTGATGTGCATTGATGAGGTTGCACTGATGTGCACTAATGCACTGGACTGAGGCTGCACTGATAAGCTGGCACTGATGGGCGCTGATGAGGATCCACTGATTAGCACTAATTAGCACTAATAGGGCACTGTAGTGGCACTGACGAGCACTAATAGGGCACTAATGAGTACAGATGAGGACTAATAAGGCACTGTAGTGGCACTGATGAGGGCTTTAGTGGTACTGATGAGAACTAGTAGAGCACTGTACAGGCACTGATGAGCACTGTATTGGCACTGATGAGGACTAATAGGGCACTGTAGTGGCACTGATGAGTGCTGTAGTGGCACTGTAGTGGCACTGATAAGCACTGTAGTAGCACTGTTAAGCACTGTAGTGGCACTGTTGAGCACTGTAGTGGCATTGATGAGTACTGTAGTGGCACTGATGAGCATAGATGAGTACTGTAGTGGCACTGATGAGTACTGTAAAGTAAAGGCACTAATGAGTACTGTAGTAGCACTGATGAGTACTGTAGTGGCACTGATAAGTACTATAGTGGCACTAATGAGCACTATAGTGGCACTAATAAGTACTGTAGTGGCAATAATAAGTACTGATGAACACTGTAATGGCACTGATGAGTACTGTAGTAGCACTGCTGAGCAGTTGATATATACCTGATCTGGCACTGCTGGGTAGGGGCGTGCATGCGAGCAGCAAGGCAGAACGTTCTGCCTATGTAAACAAGGCAGATTGCTGTTCTGACAGGAGGGAAGGCATGGATCCTGTGTCTCTGCAGGGGCCTAGATTCATGTCTTCCCCTAGTAAAAGCACCTCCCACATTATAGTAAAACACTGGTCAGGCACACAGTTAACTCTTTGATCGTCCCTGATGTTAACCCCTTCCCAGCCAGTATCATTAGTACAGTGATAGTGCATATTTTTTATCACTGTATTAGTGTCACTATTCCCCAAAAAGTGTCAGTTAGTGTCTGAATGTCCGCCGCAATATTGCTGTCCTGCTATAAGTCGCTGATCGCTGCCATTACTAATAAAAATAAATAAATAAAAATATCCCATAGTTTGTAGATGCTTTAACTTTTGCGTAAACCAACTAATATACACTTATTGGGTATTTTTTTTTTTTTTTACTAAAGACATGTAGCAGAATACATATTGCCCTAAATTTATGACGAAATTAGATTTTTTTTCAATTTTTTTTATTGGATATGTTTTTTTTTTTAATTGTCCGCCGTTTTTTTTTTTTTTTTTTATAGCACAAAAAAATAAAATGCAGAGGACCAGAGGTGATAAAATAGCACCAAAAGAAATCATTATTTTTAAGAAAAAAAAAAGAACATACATTTAAAGGAGTTCTCTGAGCTAAAACTTTTAACCCCCGCTGTGCCCGGGCTGTAAAACTATACAAAATCAACTTTCACTTACCTGCCTACGATCCCCCGTTGTTCCGATATCGCCGTCCCGTTCTCCGGTCCCGGTCTCTTCCGTTTCCTGTGTGTCGGTGACTCATAGTGCGCTCAGCCTATCAGCGGCCGCAGCAATGTCCCGTCGTGGCCGCTGATAGGCTGAGTGCACTATGAGTCACCGACACACAGGAAGCGGAAGAGACCAGGACCGGAGAACGGGACGGCGATATCGGAACAACGGGGGATCGTAGGCAGGTAAGTGAAAGTTTATTTTGTATAGTTTTACAGCCCGGGCACAGCAGGGGTTAAAAGTTTTAGGTCAGAGAACTCCTTTAATCTTGGTACAGCGGCGATGGACCGCACAATTCTGGCAGTTAAAGTAGCGCAGTGCCGTATCTCAAAGAAATGGCCTGGTCAGGAAAGGGGGTAAATCTTGTTTGAACATACAGTATATAAATAACCTATTCAGAGGAAGCTTTAACATGATATATATATATAATGTCTATGTAGCCCTTACTTCCTCTTCAAGTTCCATAATCATGGACTCTCAGTCACTGCTCTTTCCTCATGCTACGTCAGGGCTTCTAAAAAATGGCGGCCATATTTCCCAGCTCTCTGGAGCTCTAGCGTTTTGTTTTTGCACATGCTCAGTTGAGCTCCCACCAGCCATTTTTCCTTGGTTCTTTTAATGCCGTGTACTGCTGATGACGTCGCCCTCAGGCCCCGCAGTGAATGGTGTATAGAGGTGCTGGTATGTTTATTATTTAGGATTATTCCTATATACTCCGCTCGTCCTTTCTGTTGATTGCCAATACCTTCGGTACAGTATTATGATAGCACAAGGTTCCTTCTTTATGTCTGTTATCAGTTCCTTGTCTGCCTCACCGTTTGTATGTACACAATTGTCAGGAAGGGTTGTGAGGATTTCCTATTGGAATCAGTGTGCATTGTCTGATGGGGGGTGGCTGTTTTTGTATGGAGTGTTTTGTGTCAGACCTCCTGAGTAATATCTTTATTTTTTATAGATGACATCGCAATCACAATTTCATATCATCTTCACCATGTCATTGTCATTTAAAATTCGTTTTTATTCTCAATCTTTTTAAATTAGTAGCTTTTAATAAGACAACACCTGCTGATCCTGCCATTTGTTCAGGCATATCTGGTTATAGCGTGACAACGCATTGCCCCTGTCTCCTAATTCCCCCCTTGTGTTGTCACATGCGTGTGCTGACCCTCATCAATGCCAGTATTCCCATTACACACGTTCTTGGTTTAGTAGATAGGCTTAAGAGAAGTATGGAAAAAAATAAAAATAAATTTATACTTAGGTGGATGCAGCATTAACCTGATTCTGCATTTGTCCCCTGCTGGCACCGCACTGAGAACCAAGCGATCAAACACCGCTGATCACTCAGTTCTCTGCATTTTGTGAGCAGAGAGCCGAGGACTGTCAGACTCACTGGAGCGCTGGGCTCTGGAGGGGACGGGAGGGACTGGCTCAGGCCCTCAGAAGATCACTGTGAGGCAGAGCCAGCTGTCAGTCCAGGCTTCTGGGCGGATCCCTCCCCTCTTCCCCCTTTGGAGTGACTTTCTGGAATCGGCTGATTCTTCTTCCCCCTTTTTTTTTTTTTCAGTCAAGCAGCAAGTTGAATGAAAAAAAAAAAAATGAACCAATTCCCCCATCCACACATTTGATGTAGATGGGGGTTATCTTTCCACTCTGCAGTTTTATTCTTCCCGCCAGCAGAATACAATGATCGTTGTTGCTGGTGTTCCATTTAAATAGGGCCCTCCGTCTAAAAGTGCCCACGCGTGCGCAGTACAGAAGACCACTCCAGCTGATTTCCCGATCAGCTGGCGTGACGTCACATCGTTGGAGGCATTTGAAGGGCAGAATTAACCACTTCCCAACTCCCGTACGACTTTATACGGCCCACAGGGTGGTTGTAATTCTCTGACACGCCGTCTTTTTACGGCCTCCGCTCCTCCTGGCGCCTTTCGGGGCGCGCGAGCCCGCCACATCACTGAGATGCCGATGCGCGTGCCTGGCGGCCGCGATGTCCGCCAGGCTCCCGCCGGTTACAGAGACAAGGATGTGGATCTGTGTGTGTAAACACACAGATCCACGTCCTGTCAGGGAGAGAGGGGACACAGATCGGTCACCTCCCCCAGTCAGTCCCCTTCCCCCACAGTTAGTAACACTAGGCAGGGTACACATTTAACCCCTCCCTCACCCCCTAGTGTTAACCCCTTCAATGCCAGTCACATTTATACAGTAATTAGTGCATATTTATAGCACTGATCGCAGTATAAATGTGAATGGTGCCAAAAATGTGTCAAAAGTGTCCGATGTGTCCTCCATAATGTCGCAGTCCCAATAAAAATCGCAGATCGCCGCCATTACTGGTAAAAAAAATAATAATTCTGTTGCCTATTTTGTAGGTGCTATAACTTTTACGCGAACCAGTCGCTTATTGCGATTTTTTTTTTTTTTACCAAAAATATGTAGAATACGTATCGGCCTAGACCTGAGAAAAAAAAAATATTTAAAAAAAAATTGAGCTATTTATTATAGCAACAAGTAAAAAATATTATTTATTTTTTTTCAAAATTGTCGCTCTATTTTTGTTTATAGCGCAAAAAATAAAAACTGCGTGGTGATGTGATCAAATACCACCAAAAGAAAGCTCTATTTGTGGGAAAAAAAGGACGTCAATTTTGTTTGGGAGCCACGTCGCACGACCGCGCAATTGTCAGTTAAAGCGACGCAGTGCCGAATCGCAAAAAGTCCTCTGGTCAGGAAGGGGGTATATGTGCCCAGTAAGCAAGTGGTTAAAAACAATGCAAACGGCGGAGGGAGACTGTAGATGTCAGATCGTGCCTCGCTGTTGCAGGGCAGGTTTTGTCTGTGTTGCAACCCACCCTTAGACACAGGCAAAACCTCCTGTTCAACACAGAAAACCTGCCCTGCAACACAGACAAAACCCGCCCTGGAGCACCCTGTAAACCTGCCCCGCAACAGCGAGGCACAATCTGACATCTATGGTCTCCCTCTGCTGTTTGCATAGCTTTTAATTCTGCCCGTCAAATGGTATCTCCCGATGAAAAATGCCTTTTAGGTTGTGACGTCACGCCAGCTGATCGGGAAATCAGCTGGAGTGGCCTCTGTACTACGCATGCGCAGGCACTTTTTGACGGAGGGCCCTAATCAATAGAACACTGGCTATAGCTGATTGTTCAGGAAAAAAACAACAGGCTGGTTGTACATAAGTTGATCGATGGGTTTACTTGTGTACCACCAGCTTGTTCATGCATGGATATTTTTTCGGTCTGTTCCAGCTATATTTAGGTCCATGTATGGCCGAGTTAAGGATAGCTGGTGCTGCAGCAACTTGCAGCTGAAGACTCAAACCTTCACAGATCAATGTATACATTTGGCAGCACACCAGAGATTTTCAAATAACGTCCAAAAATTGGATTCAAAGTCGTCACATTACAACAGAGTGCAATGTTTTGGGGCCATGCAGAACCCCTTCCTCAGGCATGTGATGCTTGAGGAAAAGGTCCTGCGTGGCAATAAAACATTGAGAGATAGAAGCGGATTGGTTGCTATGGCAATGCCACTAGTTGAGATAGGACTTTCCACAGACACTTTTTATTCCTACTCTAAGTATAAACCAAGGGAACCTTGGGCAAACAGGCCCACCCTCAGCCCATGGATGCCTATGTTTGCCTACTGGAGCCCTCAGTGTGATCCCTATGTAAGCTCCGTGTTGGAGCTTGCACTGGGTTAATGACCTTCTCTTGTCTCCCATTCTGGTTTGGTGATTGGCCACTCAGGCCCAAGCACTCTATCCAGGGAGGAAGAGAAGGTCATATTCTCTCCTCCTATTTGAAAGTTGTAGGTGTGTTCAAGGGTTCCTTCCTACAGACACGGGTCAGCATGGCAAAGGTGAGTATTGGTGGAAGGAAGGGTGGGCCAGCAAATGTTCCCTAAACAGGAAAGTTTTTTCTCTTACCACCTTCCAGGACGGCACCCGAGAGATGATGGCTCCTCCTGCAGGAAACACAATCACATGACAGTTTAAAAGGCCCCGCCCTTCCCCTTGCTCCTCAGTATTGATTGTGTTTCTCCAACACAGCGACACGTTTGTTTTGTTTATGGAAACCTAGAGACCGGGGAGGGTCGAAGGTACCCCTGTGAGACAGGTCTAAGGGAGGCCGGGGAGGGCTGAACTTACCTGTAGACTTCGGTCCAAACTCACAGGTCGCCCTATGGAAGCACCAGTGCTCTGAGCTGCGGGGAGGTGAGCCATCACTGCGTGCTATCGAATCCACCACCATTCGAATCGCCGTTTTCCCGGGTCTCCAGAAGTAAAAACGCCGCGCTCCAGGCCTCATTCTGAGACAGGAACTGCATCACAGGAAGTGGGCGGTTCCGGACGGCGTGACCCGGAAGTTCCCAGTGGAGCGAGGAGACAGCGTGGGTGGTGGACGGGTCGGCTTGCGGTGACCAGTACAGGAGTACCGACAGCCAGGACCGAGTCACCCTCCTCATGGAAGAGGACGGAAAGACCGACACGACCGCTGGCAGATCCAGGTCGGGGGGCGGTAAGTACCAATCCCCCTGGAAAGGGAGGGGGGAAGTGGTGAGAGTTCCCAAACTTTTAGGGAACGACCGGAGCAGGATCTGGTCCCTTCTCGTCCACTTCCTCCCCTCCCCAGTACAGCCAGCAGTCTTGGGGGAAAAAAGACAATTTAAATGTATATTTCATGTCTTTCAGAAACCCCCAGCGGACCCCAGGAGGCCTCAGCTCAGTCTCCCTCCGCTACAGGGCATAGTTCCTCTAAAAAGTGTGGGAATTGTAGAGAGAAGCTCCCCAAGTCCTACACAAAACCTTTCTGCTACAAATGTATTAATATACTGGCGGGAAAGGAGGCTGCTGCCATGATGAAGAGTTTTCTCTCATCCATGCAAACAGAAATGTTAGCAACAGTTAAAGCCTTTCGGGAGGCAGCCGGGCAGTCAGTACAGACTGAAACAGAGGAACTTACCCCTAAGGAAGGCACTTCCTCTCAGGAGACCCCCTTTTCTAAGGGTCCAAGTGTTTTCTTTACACCTTCACAAAATCCCCCTTTGGGGGAAGCAGATGGTGAAGAGAGTGAGGTAGCCAGTCTACCTAGGTCTAGGCACAGCTCAGGGGAGGTAGATGGAGACTCCATTAGTCAGTCTCAGGAGGACACACGTCCAAGAAAACACCTCTTTGCTGTAGAAGATCTAGAGAGTCTCCTCCAGGCTATCTACGCCACAGAGGAAATTCCTGAGACCCCTAAACCTACCTCAGCACAGGATAAAGTGTATAGGGGCCTGAGTGACGCTCAATCTAAAGTATTCCCCCTGCACAAATCCCTCAAGGAGTTAGTCCTTCAGGAGTGGAGAGACCCTGAAAGGAGAATAATCAAACAAAAAACCTGGAAAAGAAGGTTCCCCTTCTCCCAGGAAGATGAGGAAGTCTTTTTTAAGCTTCCTAGACTTGATGCGGCTTTGTCGCAAGTCACTAAATTGTCTGATCTCTCCTTTGAGGATACAGGTAACATCAAGGATGTGATGGACCGTAGAGCAGAGTCTCTCCTTAGAAAAGCCTGGGAGGCCAATGCGGCAGCACTAAGCCCAGCCTTAGCAGCAGCATGTGTAGCTAGGAATACAGATGTTTGGGTAGAGACACTCACCGACCACCTCGCCCAGAATTCGGAGGCGGAGGAGGTAGTTGAGTCACTTACAGTGGTAAGGAAGGCGATTGCTTACCTAGCAGCTACGGAATCTGCAAGGGCAGCAGCCAAGACAGCAGCCCTCATTAACTCTACTAGGAGGGCAGTTTGGATCAAGGCCTGGGAAGGAGATGCTACATCCAAGGGAAAACTCTGTGGCATCCCCTTTCAAGGTTCCCTGTTGTTTGGGAAAGACCTGGATGATGTCCTGGCTAGGTCATCAGAAAAAGGTAAAAAATTCCCAGTTAAACCCAAAAAAGAAGGTTTCAAGAAAACCTTTCGAGGCCCCCAGGGGCAGGGTAGACAAAAAGCCAAAAAGGAACCTTTTAGGCGTTGGAACTTTGGCAAAGGGAACAGGAAGAACAACCTCCTTTTCCCTCCTCCAAAACCCAGCGACAAACCGTCCAAGTGACGACGTAGTCAGAGTGGGGGGTCGACTATCTCAATTCCTTCCTCTATGGGAGAGAATTTCGAACAGTCATTACATCTGCCAAATAATTCAAAAAGGCTATCGCCTAGAATTTCTGGCTACACCCCCCACCATGATCACCATTACTCACCTTCCCAGGGATACCCTGAAAAGGTCTGCCCTCTTGGAGGGCATACAGGACTTAGCCAAACAACTAGTGGTAGTACCAGTACCAAAAGCTCAGCGGTACCAGGGATTTTATTCCCATATTTTCGTAGTACGAAAACCCTCCGGGAAATACCGTCTAATAGTAAACTTGAGAAACCTGAACAAGTTTCTGGAATACAAAAAGTTTACTATGGAAAGTATTTATTCGGTAAGAAAGAACCTCATGAAGGAGGCCTTCTTGGTGACCCTAGATCTCAAAGATGCCTATCTCCACGTGCCAATCCACGTGGATCACCAGGTATATCTGAGGTTTGCGGTCGTGGTGGAAGGAGAAACCTTCCACTGGCAGTTCAGAGCACTACCATTCGGGCTAACCTCCAGCCCAAGGATTTTTACAAAAGTCCTAGCAGAAGCGGTGGCATACCTGCACCTTCAGGGCATATCCCTTATACCTTATTTAGACGACTTGCTGATTTCAGGAAAATCAGCCGCCCAAGTCACGCTGGATGCCAACAAAGCAATGGCACTCCTAGAGAGCCTAGGGTGGATAATCAACATAGAAAAATCCTCCCTCAACCCAGAACAGGTCAAGACCTTCCTGGGATACGTAGTGGACACCAGGCAGCAGAGACTCTTCTTACCAGAAGGAAAAGTTTTAAAACTAGCCTCAGCAGTCGGGAACCTTATCAAAAACCCCAAACTCTCCAGACGGAATATTCTGAGAGTTCTAGGCCTGATGTCAGCAAGCATCCCAGCGGTGGTTTGGGCTCAGCTTCATGCAAGGGCATTACACTTCTTCTTCCTGTCCTCATGGGACAAAAGGAAAGAGTCCTTAGATCAGGATATACTACTCACCCCCCAGGTTCTGTCCTCCCTGGAGTGGTGGACATCTCCCCAAAACCTGAGGGGAGGGCGACCGTGGGCTCAGTGGAACCCAGTGAAGGTTACCACGGATGCCAGTTCCTGGGGGTGGGGCGCCCACCTGGAGGGGAAAAAAGCACAGGGGCAATGGGACAGCTCACTAGCTCGCAGGTCATCCAATTACAGAGAACTCAGAGCAGTGGGGGAAGCCTTAATAGCCTTCCAGGAAGACATCAGAGGCAGAGAAGTCCAAGTAAGCTCAGACAACTCTACAGTAGTAGCGTACCTAGGTCACCAGGGAGGGACCAGGTCCAGTCCCCTACTAGAACTTTCCAGGGAAATCCTAACCTGGGCAGAAGAAAGAGTACTCTCTATCTCAGCCATATACATAAAGGGGACGAGCAATATAGAAGCAGACTTCCTCAGCCGTCACAAGTTGAGGGAGGAGGAATGGGAACTGAACCCAGAGGTGTTTCAACACCTAGTCCAGTATTTCGGGGAACCGGAAATAGACTTGTTTGCCAACAGACAAAACAGGAAGGTAGAAAGGTATTTCTCGATTTCCTGGGAACTACAGTCGGAAGGTCTGGATGCGCTATCCCAGACCTGGCGCTTCGGGCTGGCCTATGCCTTCCCGCCGGTAGCGCTCATTCCGCGAGTTCTTCAGAAACTCAGCAGGTCTCCAGGCCAGATTCTTCTGATAGCACCATGGTGGCCAAAAAGAACTTGGTTCGCAAACCTAAGAGCCATGGCAATGGTGGAGCCTCTGAAGCTCCCGTACAGGGCAGATCTCCTCAGGCAGGGCCCAGTACTCCATCCAAAGCCGGAATTCTTCCAGCTAGCAGCCTGGTTAGTGAGCACCAGATTCTAGATCGCAAAGGCTGCTCAGAGAGGGTCATAGATACCCTTCTCATGAGCAGAAAACCAGTAACTCAAAAGATTTACCAAAAGGTATGGAAGACCTTCTGTTCCTGGCGTAAGGAAAGACAGGTAGCTTCAACTTCTATCCCGGTTATCCTGGACTTCCTCCAGGATGGGGTAGATTTAGGATTAAAAGTTAGTACCCTTCGGGTCCAAATAACGGCTCTTTCAGTCTATCTTGATAAAAGATTGGCGAAAGAGGACCTTATAAAACGTTTTTTGTTAGCTAGAGAAAGAATTTCTCCAGTCCAAAAATACAATTGTCCGCCTTGGGACTTAACTAGGGTGTTAGAGGCATTATCTATACACCCATTCGAACCTCTGGAAGAGGTTCCCCTTAAATTTCTAACCTTAAAGTTGACTTTTTTGTTAGCCATTACTTCGGCCAGGAGGGTAGGGGATTTGCAGGCGCTATCCATGAAAGAACCCTTCCTGAGGGTACAGCCAGATAGGATCACCCTCAGAACAGACCCCCTGTACCTGCCGAAGGTGGCATCCCTATTTCATAGGACGCAAGACATAATATTGCCGTCCTTTTGTTCTGAACCAAAGAACGAAAAAGAAAAGAAATTTCATTTGTTAGACGTGAGAAGGTGTCTTCTCATTTATCTAGAGAGAACTAAAAGTTTTAGAAGATCTAACCACCTACTAGTTCTACACGCTGGGCCCAGGAAGGGACTGCAGGCATCAAAAGCCTCAGTCTCAAGATGGATTAGAGAAGCAATATCCAAAGCCTATGTATGTACTGGAGCAACAGCTCCCAAAAAGATCAAGGCTCACTCTACCAGAGCCATAGCAACTTCCTGGGCTGAGAAAGCAGGGGCCTCCTGGGAACAAATCCGCAGTGCGGCCACCTGGTCCAGCCATCATACATTCCTGAAGCACTATCGTGTGGAAATGTTGTCACAGCAAGACTTAGCCTTTGGTCGAAAGGTGCTACAAGCTGTGGTCCCACCCTGAAGGTAGGCCTGTGTTTATTACTCAATTATCCTCTCGGGTGCCGTCCTGGAAGGTGGTAAGAGAAAACCAACGTTAGACCTACCGGTAACGGTATTTCTATGAACCTTCCAGGACGGCAGGCCTACTTCCCACCCTATGTGGAGGGAAAAAAGGTAAGTACCTATAAGGACTACGTCCCTTGTGAACCAGTTCAGGATTACTCTATTGCATACTGAGGAGCAAGGGGAAGGGCGGGGCCTTTTAAACTGTCATGTGATTGTGTTTCCTGCAGGAGGAGCCATCATCTCTCGGGTGCCGTCCTGGAAGGTTCATAGAAATACCGTTACCGGTAGGTCTAACGTTGGTTTTTTCAGTGGCAGCCACACCAGTTGCACATATTTAACTTTCGTTTTATTTCCCCACCTCTTCATTTGGAGTCAAGAGAAAGCCAGATACCCATAGGAATGAGTTATTGTGATTCCCTCTCTTCCCAAGTGACATTGATTATGCTTGAGAAAAGATGTATCCATTCTTCACACAAGTCTCTTGCCTCCAAACTTCCGGAGTGCATGGCCAGCGGTGGCAGCGGTAGAGACTCGGTATGAAGGAAGCCCAGCAATCCGTGTAAGGCAGGGGTGTCCAAACTTTTTTCAAAGAGGGTCAGATTTGATGAAGTGAACATGCTTGAGGGCTGACCATTTTGCCTGACATTCTTAAAACCAATAAAATTTGGTCTAAGCGTGTTCCTCCGAGCACTAATACACTGCACAGCAATAATTCTCTTGCCTTTGTGGCTGTGTGTGGTGAAGAGATGAGCTTGGGCGTGTTATTTGGATATACCGTATTTATCGGCTTATTACACGCACCTTCACTTTAAAAAAGGAAGTTTCAGGAAAAAAATAACATTTTAATAAAGAAATGTGAAGCAAAATAAAGGTCAGTGCCCATCAATGCAGCCTAATCAGTGCCCATCTGCACCCACTCCATTGCCATGAATGCAGCACCCACTCCATTGCCATGAATGCAGCACCCACTCCATTGCCATGAATGCAGCACCCACCGTATTGCCATGAATGCAGCACCCACCGTATTGCCATGAATGCAGCACCCACCGTATTGCCATGAATGCAGCACCCACCGTATTGCCATGAGTGCAGCACCCACCGTATTGCCATGAGTGCAGCACCCACCGTATTGCCATGAGTGCAGCACCCACCGTATTGCCATGAGTGCAGCACCCACCGTATTGCCATGAATGCAGCACCCTCTACATTGCCATGAATGCAGATTTACCATTATCGTCAGTGCAGCCTGTAGAGGAGACAGGGAGTGGGCGGGACGAGCACCAACAGACAAACAGGAGAAACTCCTGTTTTCTCGACGGGCCTCTTTAATTGAAAGTCCCGTCTCCTGTGATGGACAGAACATTTGTCCAATGGCAGCGCAGGAGATGGGACTTCCTTTTACACAGGACGCCATGTAAACAGGAAATACTCTCCTGTATGCACAGCACTCGTCCTGTCCCCTCCAAGGCAGCCAGTATATTTTCTATTGTGGCTCCCGGCGCTCGGGGATTCGTTGGGGGCCACAAAAGAGATATATAATGTCAAGATCACCAGGCAAGCCGTCCGGAACGCGATTGGCCCGCGGGCCGGACTTTGGACATGCCTGATGTAAGGTATAGCTCTTTTGTGCAAACAACAATCGCCAACACATTTTAAGGATAGGCTATTTTTGAAGGCCTTGACAAAAAGAACCTACATGCACATTGAAGCTTGATGTTTGTAGTAAAAGAGCAATATATTACATAGAGTGCTGACCTTGCTTCATGCTGAGTGCTTGTGCTTGGCCGCTCAAACACTAAGTGCTGTCACATGTAGTGGGGAAATCCCTTTGAGGGTTCCACAGGAATGTAAAGCTTGCACAGGGCTGTCTTTGCTCCCAGCACCCAAATGGTGTGGTGCAGGAGAGAAAGGCAAGTATGTGTAACTTGGGAAGTCACCATTAAAGTCAACCTGTGTCCGTGCCCTGCTGGTAGGCACTAGGGGTTGAGGTTGGTAAAATATTAAACCAGCTTTGGCTGTTAGGTTGTTGCTCAATATTATTCATTCATTATTATACTGTCATTTCTGTTTTACAGGGCCCTATAGCTGGATAATTTATAAGGGAAACGCCTATAAAGGTCCTATTCCATTGCCGTTTTTGTAAGTGAACACAATGCCTCCAAAATTTAAGCGGCACCTCAAGGATGAAGAAGTTACAGGTTCAGTCACAAGTGAAAGAGTAAGTTCTTTTTTTCTACTATGTGTATTTGCTTTATATGTCAACAGGATAATGACAAAATAGACTAGGTAACATATATAATTGTGGTTATTTTGTATATCACTTACACTTTTGTTGCTGTCTGTTTTACATCAGATTCCATATAATCTGTAAGCAATAACACTCGAAAAGCTTTATGCAATACATAGTCACTTTGTAATTTATTAAACCAACTCAAACGTCTATCACAAGGTCCAGTGTTCCATCCTTCATTACGAAAGCTAAATTTGACGTTCTGGCTGTTGAAACCTATATGCTGAAGAAACGTGGGCTCTCGGGTCCAGTTCTTTCTACTCTCATTAATGCTAGGAAGCCGGTGACTTGTCCTCAATGTTCCCCTAACGGGGAAGTTCCTTCACTGACTGCGCAGGCGCAAACTTCCCGACGGAAATCCCCGAACCTCGCCCGGCATGCAGGCTCATTCTTTAACATCCCTGTGGATTGGAGGATGTTAAAAAAAGAGCCAGGAGGCCGAGCGAGCGACCTCGAAATCCACGTCGCCCTGGATGCCGTGCGCGGTTCGGGGATTTCCGTCAGCAAGTTTGCGCCTGCGCAGTCCTTGAAGGAACTTTCCCGATAGCTGGAACCGTCTCCTCACATCAGTTTGTGCATGCACTGGAACTTCCACGATAGCTGGAACCAGCACGGCAGATCACCGGCCTACAGAATCATTTATCAGAGTCTGGAAGGCATATGTTTCCTGGTGTGAATCCAGGGGGTGGAACCCTCAAAAGTTTTTCATTGGTAGGATTCTGTCCTTCTGTCAGCTAGGGGTAGATATGAGATTGGCCCTCAGTACTATTAAAGGTCAAATCTCGACCCTATCGGGTTTTTTTCAGAGACCGTTGGCATCCCATTCCCTTGTCCGGGCATTTATTCAGGGAGTGTTGCAGGTAAATCCGCCAGTCAAACCTCCCCTGTACCCATGGGATTTGAATCTAGTTTTGTTATGCTTGCAAAAACAGCCCTTTGAACCCATTCGTCATATTCCATTGATTCTCTTGAGTCGAAAATTAGCATTTCTGGTTGCTATCTCATCTGCTGGGAGAGTTTCTGAATTGGCAGCTCTTTGTTATAAAGAGCCTTATTTATTTTGGCACAAAGACAAAATTGTATTACGGCCCCATCCTACTTTTCTTACTAAAGTGGTCTCGCCATTCCATTTAAATCAAGATATTGTTTTGCCTTCCTTTTTTCCTGAACCACAGTCAGCAAGGGAGAAATTATTGCACTCTCTGGATGTGGTGAGAGCAATGAAGGTTTATCTGCAAGCAACTGCTCAGATAAGTAAAACCGATGCTCTGTTTATTCTGCCAGATGGTCCCAAAAAGGGCCAGGCAGCTTCAAAATCAACCATTTCTAAGTGGATTCGACAAGTGATCATTCAAACTTATGGTTTAAGGAATACAATTCCTCCTTTTTCTTTTAAGGCGCACTCAACCAGGACAATAAGTGCCTCCTGGGCAGTGCATCATCAGGCTTCAATGGCTCAGATCTGTAAAGCTGCAACTTGGTCTTCAGTCCATACATTTACCAAATTCTACCAAATAGATGTCAGAGGACATGAGGATGCCGCCTTCGGGCGTAGTGTGCTGCAGGCAGCGGTATAGGGTCTCTAGTCCAATGGCGGTCTGCTTGATCTGTGTCTCCCTCCCCTCATATTGAGCATTGCTCTGGGACGTCCCACTATGTAATGGCTTGGGCTCTGTGTCCCGTGGTGTACGATAAAGAAAATAGGATTTTTATAACGGCTTACCTGTACACCACCGGACACAGAGGTCCCGCCCCTCTTCTGGGATACTTACTGCTTACCTTATGGGAGGGGTTATATAGAGGGGAACGTGTCTTCATTGGTTGTGCCAGTGTCCAATCACCTAAGGTGAACTATACAACCCACTATGTAATGACTTGGGCTCTGTGTCCCGTGGTGTACATGCGTGGCGTATATAGCGCGGCACATGCGAACCAAATCGCCTCTGGGCGCTTGTTGTTCCTGTCTCCTTTGATATCAAAAGAGATGAGTTTTGATCTTTCTCCTGAACGCTAAGTGATTTTCCTCCAACCAAATGCTGGTTGGTAAAGCGTTCCGTAGTCTGGGACTCTGGACCGCGAATCTTCTTTCTCCTTTGGTCTTGTAATTGGCTTTTGGTATTTGGAGCAAATTTTGGTTGGTGGATCGCAGAACGCGATTGGAGTTGTGAGCTTTTATTTTTTCGCATAGATAATGGGGAGCATTTCCATGGATACATCTATGCGTTAGACAGAGTGCTTTAAAAACAATTCTGTCTTTAATTGGCAACCAATGAAGGGTTCTCAGTGAAGGTGAGATTGATTCCCAGGGTTTTTTCCCAGTCACTAGTCTGGCGGCCGTATTTTGAACGACTTGCAGACGAGCGATTTGGTACTTTGGGAGTCCGAGGTAAAGGGCGTTTACATAATCCAATCTGGAGTTTACAATTGCTCCCACCACGGCCGCTATGTCTTCTTTGGGAATAAAAGGAGTGAGTTTGCGTAGTAGGCGCAGCAGATGGTGAGATCCGCTGACTACTGACCCTATTTGTGCGTCCATTGTCATGTAGGAGTCGAAGATGACCCAGAGACTTTTGACTTTGGCGCTAGGGGTGATGATTTTGCCCAAAATGGGCGGAGGTATCCAGGTTGTTGCAGGTTGATTCCTACGCTTGGCGTGAAACAGGAGAAGTTCTGTTTTCGCTCCGTTGAGTTTAACTCTTTGTCATCCAATTCTCTATCGAAGAGAGGCATGTCTCTAGATTGAGATGGTGATCCTTTTTTGTTGCAAATGCGGAAATACAGTTGCGTGTCATCTGCATATGAGTGATAAAGCAGTTTTTGCTGCTGATGATTTAAAAAAGAGGACGAAGATAGATGTTGAACAGCACTGGTGATAGAGGAGATCCTTGAGGGACTCTGTACGATACCGTGCGTTTTTTTTAGAGGTGAAAGGTCCCAATTTCACTGTTTGTGATTGGTTTTCCAAAAAAGAGGAGAACCAAGGTAAATCGCCTTCTGCGACTTAGCAAGCAAGCAGCTTATTTAAATATGAATATATATTTTATTTTCATGCTAGTAGAACATTTCCTCCTTTCATGGCTGGTCATATGTGATGAACCAGCTAGTCAGCCGACCTGAAAAATGTACTGTTGAAAGTTTTGAACCTTCTGCATTGCTATCCTATGTTTTTCACAGGATTGTACAGACTGTATGTTTACTTTGCTAGTACTGGTTTTGCATCTGGATTGTACAAGCTGGATGACCTGTGAAATAATCTGTTTACCAAGTAAAGTAGCACACTTATAATAATTTCCGTAAAAGTTTTGTCCCAGATGGGGCAGTCATTTTTTTGTTTTTAATGCATGTTCATTTTGGTGACTAGAGCAAATACAACTGTGTTTTGGGTGGTGGCATCTCAACATAAAAGCAATTTATATTAGTAATGTTATCCAGTTCATATTTTAGGTTTGTTTAACTGGGGACTTTAGGAATTTAGTATGGCTGTTGTTTAACTCCTTTGTCTAGGATGTCTTTTGGCTTTGCAGCAAGTAGAGAGGGAACAGCTGATAGACCAGTCTTTTTTAACACAATTGGGGAATCGTTCAGGTCCCAGGGATCCCCTGTCACTAATTTACTAAATCTGCAACTCCACAGGAAAAATTAACATGGTGGTCAGAGGGAAGAATGCCCCCCTTACATTGGTGGTCAGCGGGACGAATGCCCCCCCCTTACATTGGTGGTCAGCGGGACGAATGCCCCCCCTTACATTGGTGGTCAGCGGGACGAATGCCCCCCATACATTGGTGGTCAGCGGGAAGAATGCTCCCCATACATTGGTGGTCAGAGGGGCGAATGCCCCCCTTACATTGGTGGTCAGAGGGGCAAATGCCCCCCTTACATTGGTGGTCAGAGGGGCAAATGCCCCCCTTACATTGGTGGTCAGCGGGACGAATGCCCCCCCATACATTGGTGGTCAGCGGGAAGAATGCTCCCCATACATTGGTGGACAGTGGAAAAAGTGCTCCCCTTACATTGATTGTCGGTGGGAAGAATTTCCCAGATAGCAAAAAGATCATTAGTGTGAGTGCTTACCTTTATGAGAGGCAGAAATGGTTCATACCTCAACGAACCTCTAACAACCACTGGAGGAACCTTGGGTTTCCATAGAACCATGGTTGAGAGAGAGTGCTGAAAACCAGGGATCACCAAACTGTGGGGCGTGGGCCAAATGCAGCCCTTTGCTTTTTTTTTTTTTTTTTTATATGCAGCCCTTGGGGTACTGTTTCTCCCACTGATGTGAGGCACTATTCTTCTCCCCAACACCAACGATGGGGAACTATTCCTACCACTGAATCTAAAAACTAGGCTTTATAACATCTTCAACTGATACCAATGAAGGGGTACTATTCCTTCCACTGACATCAATAGGGCACTATTGCTCCCCTTGACGCCAGCCATGGGGCCCTGTTGCTCCCACAGACACAAACAACAATGATGGAACACTATGAAATCTTTTACTTCATTTACATTGGGTATGTTTGTCACCCACTGACCACAGTCTGGCCCCCCTAAAGTCTGAAGAACAGTAAACAGGCCATTTGTTTAGAAAGCTTGGAGACCCCTGCCTTAGACAATCAAACCCAAGGAATATTCACTGCTGTTTATGGTATTTGTACTGAAGATTTGTCAATAGCAATTGATCAGATACTTGCTGATTTCGGGCACAACCTAAAACAAGAAATTAGACATCTTGCTGATTGTTGAGCAAACGCCTTGTTACTTCCAAATTTTAAGTTAAAGTGGAGGTTCACCCCAAAAAAATGTTTTAACATTAGATTGAGGCTATTTAAGGGGAGCAGAAACGGGTATTTTTTTTTAAATCAATGCCGTACTTACCATTTTCGAGACAGATGTTCTCCCGCCGCTTCCGGGTATGGGCTGCGGTACTGGGCGTTCCTATTTGATTGACAGCTTTCCGACCGTCGCATACAGCGCGTCACGAGTTTCCGAAAGTAGCCGAATGTCGGTGCGCAGGCGCCGTATAGAGCCGCACCGACGTTCGACTTCTTTCGGCAACTGGTGACGCACTGTATGTGACCGTCGGAAGGCTGTCAATCAAATAGGAACGCTCAGTCCCAAAGATCATACCCGGAAGCGGCGGAGAAGATCTATCTCGAAAACGGTAAGTACGGCATTGATTTTAAAAAAAATACCCGTTTCTGCTCCCCTTAAGTAGCCTCAATCTAATGTTAATTATTTTTTTTTTTTGGGTGAACTCCCACTTTAATAGTATAATTTACTCCTAGCAATCAGTCAGAATGTTTCTTTCATTTCCCTGGTCACAGTGTACTGTCATTTATTTTCTGTGGGCCAGTAGACTCCTTTAACCACTTAAGGACCTTGCCTGTTTTTCAGATTTGGTGTTTACAAAAAAAAAATTCTAACACCCTAGAGAATAAAATGGCGGTCATTGCAATACTTTTTTGTCACACCGTATTTACGCAGTGGTCTTACAAGCGCACTTTTTTTGGAAAAAATTCACTTTTTTGAATAAAAAAAAAAAAGACAACAGTAAAGTTAGCACAATTTTTTTTTTATATTGTGAAAGATAATGTTACGCCGAGTAAAATGATACCCAACATGTCACGCTTCAAAATTGCGCCCGCTCGTGGAATGGCGTCAAACTTTTACCCTTAAAGGGGAGTTCCAGCCATTTGTATGTTTATTAAAAGTCAGCAGCAACAAAAAGTGTAGCTGCTGGCTTTTAATAAACAGACACTTACCTGCTCCAGCGACGCGCCGGCCGGGGCTCCGCTCCTCTCCCCCCCTCCCCGGCCGGCGTCTTGATTCTGAGTGTGGGCACCCGGCCGTGACAGCTTTCGGCTTCACGGCCGGGCACCCACTGCGCATGCGCGAGCGGCGCGGCCCGGTGCCACGCCGTGTAATTGGCCAGGAGATCGCTTGGGACCTGTGACGTGTCCTAGGCGATCGCCTACAGCAGCCCCTTCCTGAAGGCGATTAAGCTTAGTCGCCTACAGGAAGGAGGAAGTGGGACAGGAAGTCCCACTCTTGCTGAAGCCCCCACTCCCCCCCCCAAAAAAATTACATGCCAAATGTGGCATGTAAGGGGGAGAGGAGTGGGTTAAGAGGAAGTTCCAAATTTGGGTGGAACTCCTCTTTAAAATCTCCATAGGCGACGTTTAATTTTTTTTATAGGTTTCATCTTTTGAGTTACAGAGGAGGTCTAGGGCTAGAATTATTGCTCTCGCTCTAACGATCGCGGTGATGCCTCACTTGTGTGGTTTGAACACCGTTTTCATATGCGGGCGCTACTCACGTATGCGCGCGGGCTTGTCGGGACGGGGCGCTTTAAAACTTTTTTGGGGGGTTTTCTTATTTATTGTTTATTTTATACATTTTTACACTAAAAAAAATAAAAAATGTGTCACTTTTATTTCTATTACAAGGAATGTAAACATCCCTTGTAATAGAAAAAGAACATGACAGGTCCTCTTAAATATGAGATCTGCGGTCAATAAGACCTCAGATCTCATATTTAGACTAAAATGCAAAAAATAATAATTATTTGTCATTTGAAAAAATTACAACAAAAAAATGTGCCTTTTAAGAAGCATGGGCGGAAGTGACGTTTTGACGTCGCTTCCGCCCTGCTATGCTATGGAGACAGGTGGGGGCCATCTTGCCCTCACTCATATCGCAGCCGAGCAGAAGGAAGGACCCGATCGCCTCCGCCGCTGCCGACGGCTCCGGTAAGCGGCGGAGGGTGCGGGAAAGTGATGGGGGCCCTCTCCCGCCGCCAATAATGGTGATCTTGCGGCGAATCCGCCGCGGAGACCACCGTTATTGTTTACAGGACCGCTCACTGAAAAGATTGATATCTCGGTTTTGGCAGCGGCTGCTGCTGTTACCGAGATATCCATCTTTAAAAAAATACGTATATATACAGTGAGCGCTCCTTAAGTGGTTAAAGTGGAAGTCCATGCAAAATCTAAAACCCCTTCATCTATAGACACCAGGGATCCAACACTAACCTCTCTATCCCTGTAAAGAAAAGATGAGTACACATACCGTTTTTGGAAGCCGATCTCCAGCGGCGAAAGCTCTGCAGAGGGCACGGAAGACAACGGCTGTGAAATGAATGGGAAGTGACATCACTCGTAGAGTTACTATGGGGCTTCTGTTGTCGTCCGTCTCCTCTGCACCCGCCTGCACAGCTCGGCGTGGGATCGGGGTAGGAGCGGGTCAGATCAGCTTCCAAAAAGGTATACATTTTTTTTATTTACGGCGATGGAGAGTTGTTTGATTCCTGGTGTCTATAGATGCAGGGATTTTAGATTTTGCATGAACTTCCACTTTAATAAAACTTTGAATTTGTATCAAAGCAGTGTTGCCTAAACGCAGGTGGAAGGAGGATGCGGTCATATGCTTGAACCCAAAACAAAGTCCGATGAGAGGGAAAATAGTAATTGGGCTGATCTGATGCTTTATCCATGCCGCACGGTACATATTGCAAAATACCTTATCCTTTGGCTTTAGTGTCCCTCTGCAGGAATTTAATGACCAGTGGCATTTGTGCTGAATTAATCCTAGCTTTACCAAAATACCTTTGATACCATTTGTCTGTGGGAGCCCGAATTGTGACATATAGAGCTAAAATAAATAAATAAAGGGTGTAATGTGCCAGGCCATCTGGTTCCATTATGAACTTCATAGGCTGTTTGATCTATTGCTATGTTGTGTGAAATATGGTGTGTTTGTGATGCAATGGTTTGATTTTGGCATCTTGTTTGCTTTATAGTAATATTTATATAAATATATATAATATACGTGTGTGTGTATATATATATATATATATATATATATATATATATATATATATATATATATATATATATATAGCGCTGCCCCCGCAGGAGCTGCTGGTTGTTTTAGGTTCGGCGTATTTAGTTACCTCTTACCGTTGTCTAGGGGTGAAGTTGATGAGTAGATTAGTGAGCGAATGTCCAGTCATCAAATAAAGGGTTTTCTGAATGCTTTATTTTCGGGCCCAACATGACCAACATCAACATGAGGTAGGAAGAAAAGGTTGATGAAGCGATAGAGAACTTTGCAGTATCAGGCCTGGATATGGAAAAGAGCAATCCTGCTCTCAGTAGTAGGAGATACAGTTCGTCGCAACTCTAGCCAGAGTGGGTGAAGTGCCCCCGGACAGACTCCTGCCACGAGCCTGGCAGCCGGAGTGTCACTTTAGGTTGCTGGGAGGAACAGGTCTCTGCCACAGACCTGGCTCTAGGGACCTCCACCACAGGCCCAGCACCTGGACGAGCCGAATGGATTGAGCGAATCCTCCCAGTAGATTAAGTTAGGGTCACCGGGTGACAGTCAAAGGGTACCTGTCAATGTCCCCATCACCAGATCCCCGATGGTTCGTTCAAGCCCTCTTGGACAACCTGCCTCCAGGTTCTCCTCAAGCCGATCCCCCACCGAACGGCATACAGCCTGGGATCTACTCAGTAGACGGGGGACCCAGTAAGTCACTGGTGCCCCTTGGTAGCATCAGTCGCTCCAGGCCAGGAGGGCCCAGAGTCCAGAACGCCGCGTGGCACGCGACCCCAGGCCAGGTAGGCCATAGTGGTGGGGCCCGCGATGTGTGTACACCCTGAAGGTGGGTGCCGCACCAGGAACCCGCAAATGACCAAGAAAAAATGGCGTCTTCCACAGATATACTCTACCCCAGCATGCTCCGCGAGGGAAAACTCCTCTAATTGGCTGCTGGGGAAAAGTGGCTCTGCCAGAACCCCTCTAGCCCCAACTGTCGCCCAGGGATGGGATCGCATTCCCAGAGCGCAGACTGACCCACAGGACAGTTTGGGAATGACAGCAGCCCAAAATTTAACAAATTATGAATGGGAGCAAAATAACTCTCTCATTCCCCACTAACTTTAGCGTAGTGCCCATACTGAAAGTAAAAGGGGCGCTATATATATATATATATATATATATATATATATATATATATATATATATATATATATATATATATATATATATATATATATATATATATATATATATATATATATATATATATAATATTTTTTGTATATATATATATATATATATATATATATATATGGGTGTGTGTGTGTGTATATATAGCAATATTGTACACAATGAGCATGGAAATAGTTTGCCGTTAAATTGAGAATAAATAGATATAAAATAAACTATTGTGACATTAAAGATGGAGAACAGATAATAAAATAAGCTATTGGCAGTTGATGTAGTTTGCAGCAAGCAGTGCTGACAGCACATAGGAATAACCATTTGTATTGGCTGTATCTTGAACTGGCAGCATTTCCAGAAGCAGTTTTGTAGAATATACAGAAGCCTGACTACAGATGAAGTGAAATATTCCGATCCTGAAATCTGTAGAGCCAGAAAGTGAATGATGAAGATGAGAGGAGCCTTGGAAGTATTTGGAACAGGGTGTGGAGGGGAAATAGTATATCGCGTTGAGGATTTTTGGTCTCCAAGTGACATTTGAACCAATAATTCCTGGCTGACCGTTGATATTTTCTTTTTAACCGTATATACCAGGGGTCTCCAAACTTTGTAAACAAAGGGCCAGTTACTGTCCTTCAGACTTCAGGGGGCCAGACCATGGCCATTGAGAGAGGGAAAGGTCTTGATGTTGGTGGGAAAAAACAATACCCCATCGTTGGTGTCACTGGGAGGAATTTTTCCTCAATACTGATGTCCTTGGAAGAAATTGTGCCCCTTTATTGGCAATATATGGAAATCGTAGGGAGAACATACTTAATGCAGATAGTGTCCGGGCTGGGATGCGAACTGCTGACCACTAAGCCACTGTGTATAACACCTATGCTGCTACAACAGTTTATTTAGCATTGTTCAGTCCAGTCCTTGTACAGTCTGATCCAGGGAGTCTCTTCTTTCCTGTCACCTTCTTGGGTCCCTGGTGCCTACAGATCCCTAAATGTCTGCGTGACCCAATTCATAGACTCAGGCCCAGATTCTCAAAGGAGATACGACGGCGTATCTGCAGATACGCCGACGTATCTCTGAGTCTGAGCCGTCGTATCTATGCGCCTGATTCATAGAATCAGTTACGCATAGATTTGTATTAGATCCGACCGGCGTAAGTCTCTTACGCCGTCGGATCTTAACTGCATATTTACGCAAGCCGCTAGGGGCGTGTACGCTGATTTACGCCTAGAAATATGTAAATCAGCTAGATACGCAAATTCACGAACGTACGCCCGGCCGACGCAGTACAGATACGCCGTTTACGTTAGGCTTTTACCGGTGTAAAGTTACCCCTGCTATATGAGGCGTACCAATGTTAAGTATGGACGTCGTTCCCGCGTCGAATTTTGAATATTTTACGTCGTTTGCGTAGGCCGTCCGTGAATGGGGCTGGACGTAATTTACGTTCACGTCAAAACAAATACGTCCTTGCGGCGTACTTTGGAGCAATGCACACTGGGATATTCCACGGACGGCGCATGCGCCGTTCGTGAAAAACGTCAATCACGTCGGGTCACAAGTTATTTACATAAAACACGCCCCCCTGTTCCACATTTTAATTAGGCGGGCTTACACCGGCCTATTTATGCTACGCCGCCGCAATTTACGAAGCAAGTGCTTTGAGAATACTGCACTTGCCCGTCTAAGTTGCGGAGGCGTGGAGTAAATAGGATACGCTACGCCGGAACAAAGATACGCTCTTCTACGAGAATCTGGCCCTCATTCTCCATGTACCCATCTTTTGAATGTTTGTTTTAGAGATAGTTTCTTTGCTTTCTTAGCTTATTCTAATAATTTTTTTCCTTTTTCCCGCAGCGGAATTTGTTAGAAGAGGACTCTGATGAGGAAGAAGATTTCTTTCTGTAAGTCGGTGGTGAAATTATAGAATTATCTTTTAGCCACTTTCTAGTTGTGTGGATGACAAGATAGATTATTGTTGGTTATCAAAGGATTTAAAGCCTAACTCTACATTTATTGTCCCTCTAAATAGTTTGGGCCAGGCAGGCCCAGATAAACTATTTACTGCACTAACAGATGCGCTTGCTGGATACGCTGTATTAACTGTATGTAGTCTCAGCTACATGGAGTATACAGCGCTGTGTTTCAGCAGTGGGATGAGGACTTCACATCCACTGCCGGAAAAAAATAAAGTCTGGCTAAACAGCCTTTCAGGGGAAGCTTTGTATTTGGTAAAGGAATACAAAGCTTCTTCTGATTGGCTGCGACGGAGAGGCGGGCGGATGACGTCCCAAACTCCTACACGTCCAATCAGAGGGAGCTTTGTATTTGTTTACAGAACACAAAGCTCCCTGTGAATGGTTAAGCAGCGCTCAGCACAGGCCTATTTTTTCCGGCAGTGAGATGGGAAGTCCCACTGCTGGAACACAGCAATGTATACTGTCTATACAGCTTAGGCTTTATACAGTTATTACAGCCCACCCAGCAAGCACAACTTAAAGTGGGAGTTCACCCAAAAATCAACTTTCTGCAGTTAGATCCAGCATACTGCTGACATCTGCAGTATGCTGGTCTTTTTTTTTTCTTTTGGTACTTATCGTTTTAGCAGTATTTCTTCTATGGCTCCGAGCGGGGAATCCTGCGGGGAATGGGCGTTCCCGAAGGCAAGCAAGTTGATTGACGGCCTTCGATAGGGCGTCACGGCTTCCGAAAATTGCAGAGGTGACACTTGGCTGTTTACGGCGCCTGCGCCTGCAGTGTAGAGCTGACTGCGCAGGCGCCGTAAATTGCCGAGTGTCACTCGTGTGTATTTTCGGAAGCCGTGACGCGCTATCGAAGGCTGTCAATCAACTTGCTTGTCTTCGGGAACGCCTATACCAGGAAGTAATCCCCGCTCGGAGCCATAGAAGAAATACTGCTAAAACGATAAGTACCAAAAAAACAAGACCAGCATACTGCAGATGTCAGCAGTATGCTGGATCTAACTGCAGAAAGTTGATTTTTGGGTGAACTCCCGCTTTAAGTAAATAGATTGGGCCAGCTTTAAGTATTTAACCACTTAAGGACCCCTTCACGTCGATAAACGTCAGCAGAATGGCGTGGCTGGGCACAATCACGTACATGTACGTGTCTCTTTAAGCCCAGCCGTGGTGTCGCGAGCGCGAGTCGCGAAGCTCCGTGACCGCACCCGCGGACCCGATCGCCGCGATCGGTCACCGGAACTGAAGAACGGGGAGAGGTGTGTGTAAACAGCGCCCCCTATTGGTTAACTCCTAAACTGCAATTGTCATTTTCACAGTAAACAATGCATTTTTATAGCACTTTTTGCTATGAAAATTACAATGGTCCCTAAAATGTGTCAAAATTGTCCGATGTGTCCGCCATAATGTCGCAGTTACGAAAAAAATCGCTGATCGCCGCCATTAGTAGTAAAAAAAAAAATATTAATAAAAATGTAATAAAACTATCCCCTATTTGGTTTGCGCAAAATTTACAGCGTTTACAAATCGATAAACACTTATTGCGATTTTTTTTTTTTTTTTTACCAAAAATAGGTAGAAGGATACGTATCGGCCTAAACTTCAGGGGAAAAAAAATGTTTTTTTTTTTTTTTATATATATTTGGAGGACATTTATTATAGCAAAAAGTAAAAAATATTGCATTTTTTTTCAAAATTGTCGCTCTATTTTTGTTTATAGCGCAAAAAATAAAAACCGCAGAGGTGATCAAATACCACTAAAATAAAGCTCTATTTGTGGGGAAAAAGGACGCCAATTTTGTTTGGGAGCCATGTCGCACGACCGCGCAATTGTCAGTTAAAGCGACGCAGTGCTGAATCGCAAAAAGGGGCAAGGTCCTTAACCTGCATAATGATCCGGTCTTAAGTGGTTAAAAGGACATTAAATGTGGAGTTAGACTTTAAATTGATTCTGTTTTTACATAAACAGTTTCTGTAAAAATGTTAAAGAAACTTTTCATACTTACCTGCCCTGCTGCCCATATTGCTGATCTTCTCCAAAATGGATTACCATTGCTGAAGAATTTTTGCAACCAGTGCATTTCTGATTGTGTCGTGCCTGGTTCCCCACTGTGCACTGGCACACACCTAAATCCTTACCTGAGTCCCATATCGATCTAGTGCTGTGCCCATCTGCCAGTCTTCTCTCCTCTCACGCAAGCTTGACTGAGAGCAGTGGGAGCAATTGGCGGCTGCTGCTGTCAGTCATATCCTGTGAGCGGGTCTGAGCCGTGCCGTGTGTTTTGATGCACACAGCCCAGCTCAGGATGGTGCTTGCTGTGGGGCAGATACAGAAGGAGGAACAAAAAGCGCTGGCAGGGGACCCCAGAAGAGGAGGTTTGGAGCTACTCTGTGCAATACCACTGCACAGAGAAGGTAAGTATAATGTATTTTTTAATAAAAGATAAAATAAAAATAAAAACTGCATTGAAGTGTGTTATCAAACCCTTGCACACCAGCAGCCATGCTGAGCACATGGCCACTGGTTGTGTGTTGGAAGAATACAGTGCTGATGTGGTGTTTCAAATGCATTGCACTGTTTAATTAGTTTTATTAGAACTTTATTGAAATGTCACAAGTGCCATTTCATTCAATGCAGTGATCCTATTTGGTATTTTTGATGTTGGGTTTGTATACACTTTAATGATCATCTTTTTGTTGGTTGTATCTAGTATGCATCTATCAAAATTAGCAGATAACAAAGATCAGGGGTAAGGGAAGATGAGAATTGATCTTAGATAAGGTCATTAGAAGAGAAAAGGGGTTACTGTAGGCTGCACTTAAATGATCCCGATCCTAAAAATAATAAACTCAGGAGATAATATCAAAGAGTTTATTCTGATAATAATTTAATCAGTTGGATCACATTGAATATCACAACACAATTAAAAAGGCGTGGTATTGGGTACATCAAACCATGAGCACACATAACATACAGGACATACAGTAGACAAACATTGACACACGACGCTGTCCGGACTCTGTCGGGGTCAGTCATTGGTTTTAGTCACTATGAACAGTTATGGTAGGTAGTGGGTTATATGATGTTCAATAATAGATTGACATAGGACTGCCAATTGTGGCCCTAATAGTATACTGACCAATGACTGATCCCTAAGGAAGGGAGGAAGGGGGGGGAGGTGTGAGAGGGAAACGGGGGGGGGGGAGTATGGGGATTGAGGCGATGATGTTGCAACAGGTATCACTAGACTGAAGAATTAGGTAATGGACTATAAATAAGTTCGTCGTTGATGACGGAGTTGCTTCCTCACGTGAAGGATGCACAGGTGCACCTTGTCTCAAAGTTCTCAGTCTATATTGGATGGTAATGAATCAATGGTCATTCGGATGAATGGTAATTCACTTGGTCTGGAATAAGGGTATGCACTATATGGCCTTGGCAATCAGGGTAAGTATTCAGTAATTTGAATGACATTGATGCAGTGCACAATAAGCTATCAATGAAAAGAGCATGCAATATCTGGAAATGCACAGATATATTGATTTAAATAGTATAAGTAATGGGGGTGTATATAGGTCTCACACCGCCAATTTTGAATATATTTACCCTAGGTAGGCAGAGCCATAACAGTACTGCTGCGTGTCAAGATAGGATGGTTAGTGTGACTCAATAACCAGGAGTCATATGAATTATGTTGCTTTTCAAATTGAAGCAGCTGGGTCCCCAAATATATCTGACAATAGCAAGTTGGATGTTAATGGAAATTCGGAGGATATAGTCATCCAAGTGGCTCCAAGTAATAACGTTCAAAATGAAAGTTGGTTACAGACCTTTGTTGAGCTTCATTCATTCTATGAAATGATCAGGGTGATGATGAGTCCAGTATTTGCAAACCTCTGGTTGGTTGTCACAAATGATGTATCCGAGAGTGCAAGTAACTCGGTTGGGACAGGAGTTAAGTTACCCCGTATCCGGAGCGTGGGCTGAATAGCCCGGTATAGCGCCTCAATCGCCGTCTCCGTCTCGCGTTCCTCCGTGTTCCTTCCTGGTTTGAATTAGGTCACATGGACAGGTCACATGGGCAGCGTCTGGTGATGCATCTAGTATGATTCTATGCATGGAAGGTGTATATATATATATATATATATATATATATATATATATATATATATATATATATATATATATATATATATATATTAGGGCCGGATTCAGATACATCGGCGCATATTTCTGCCGGCGTAGCGCATCTCATATGTGCTACGCCAACGTAACACAGATAGGCAAGCACAGTATTCACAAAGCACTTGCTCCCAACGTAGCGCCGGCGTAACGTAATTTCGAAGGCGTAAGCCGGCCTAATTCAAAGTAGGTGGAAGTGGGCGTGATCCATTTAAATGAAGCGTGACCCCATGCCAATGATGGGCCGAACGAACGGCGCATGCGCCGTCCCGTGGACGTATCCCAGTGCGCCTATACAGAATCACGTCGAATATACTCCCTAAGATACGACGGCTCAATGCCTACGACGTGAACGTAACCTACGCCCAGCCCTATTCACGTACTACTACGTAAATGACGTAAAATATGACGGGCCATACCTTGCCATGACTTACACCTGCTTTCTGAGGCTTAACTTTACGCCGGACGTACGACTTACATAAACCGCGTATATTAATGCGCCGGGCGCAAGTACGTTTGTGAAACGGCGTATCTCAGTCATTTGTATATTCTAATCGTAAATCAATGGGAGCGCCCCTTGCGGCCAGTGTAAATATGCACACAAGATACGCCGGCGTAGGAAAGTTACGTCGGTCGGAGGAAGCCTATTTTCAGGCGTATCTAGTTCTATGGGCACGGCGCATAGATACGGCGGCGCACATTTACACTTACGCGGCATATCTGTAGATATGTCGGGGTAAGAGCTACGAGAATCCGGGCCATAATATATATTTCTAGTTCACGGAGTCTAGCATTGCCTTCCTTGCAGCTTAAAGTTCTCCTTCGCTGCTCTCTCCTCTCGCACTGTGGACCTGCATATGTGTAAGATGTTGCTCGGAGACACTGATAAGCTAAGTTTAAGCTTGTGGTTAGGGGATGGGTGAAACAGGCGGTTTTCTCTGTCCACTGAAGCTGCAAAGGCAGCTGGACAGGGTTGTACACGTGCCACAGCCACGATGATGCTTTACTTTGTGGCCTCAGCGTTTGACGGGCAGTACGTCCACCAAACGTGACCTATTCAAGCGGATAGGGCTGCACCACGTTTGCCCTGGAACAGCACGCAATGCATTGTGGTACAGGATTTTGGAGGTTAAATCAAGTGGTAAGAAAGCAAAATCATGCCCCTCAAACGCCCTCTGGATGTCTTCCCTGGTTTGGTCTTATGTGTATTGTGATTCTGGTGAAAACATTCAAGCAAAAATGAAGACTGAGATTCTACTCTGTTGGCTGTATAGCCAAGTTGTGTTTCCAGAAACAGGTGGAAAAACTATTCAACATCACTTTCCTGAACTCCTCATTAAGAAAATTATTTTACCATTTAAATGTTCCACTTCCACTATGCTCTGCCTGTTTTTTATTATTGTCGCCTCATACAAATGAGGAGCTGTCACTATGCTGCCAATTTCTCCTTCTAGTTGGACAGTACACATGCAGCGGTCACTGCCGCAGTCTGCAGTCAGATCGCTCCTCGGAGGTGTTTAACAGGCAGTGATGAGGCGGTATATCGCATCATCACCAATGTATTTTAGCCTGTAAATGTCACACAGCACATGCATTGCACTTGGCTACGAAGCGTTTGCGGGACGACCCCATTGGCTTAAATGGGTTGTGTTCGGTGTGTAGCAGGAATCATTTTTGCCACGGCCCCAAAGCATCGTGACTGCAGCTTATGTACACCCCTGTCTATGGCCTCTGCAGTTTAAAGGGGCGGTAACAACATGTTTTTACTGCAAGTGTAAAGGAGCTTTTTTATTTTATTTATTTTTTGTTTTGGATTGAGATGGGAAGGACTATAATCTTGTGTCACACTGCAATGGTGCTTTTTTTTTTAGTAGAGTTGGAAAGAATAAGAACATCAATTTTTATAGCGGTTTGTGTCCTCCTTATAATACTGTATATACTCGAGTATAAGCCGACCCGAACGAATATAAACCGAGGCCCCTAATTTTACCACAAAAAAAATGGGAAAACTTATTGACTCGAGTATAAGCCTAGGGTGTCCATCTGCATGCCTCACTGTGCCCATGTCTCACTGTGCCCATGCCTCACTGTGCCCATTTCCTGCAAAGTTACCCTGTACCCAAGGTCAATATTCATCCCAAAGCGTGGTATTTTTATAAGTCACAGATCTGCTGTCAAGGGCATAACTCTGTTCTACGGCCTTCTGCATGCCAAAACATAATTTGCTAAATCCTCCTCCATGCAGAAGTGGGAGGCAGACTTTAATACTCAATTTCTCCCTTCGCAATGGCTAGCAGTTTTTCATTCTACTCAGAAATCTACTCATTGTGTCAGTCCCTGGGAACTAGTTTTTAAGATCTTTAGCAGACCATAACCCTTATAGGTCTGCTATACCCCCCCCCCCCCCCCCCCCCCAATTCCTCATTATGTTGGCTAGACTGTGGGCAATTAGGTGACCTTCTGCACATACTGTGGTCATGCCCCAATCTCAAAAGCTTCTGGCGTAGAAATCTTCTCTATGATGGCGAAGGTGACGGGAATTCTTGACGCCCCTAATCCAGCCTGGGCAACCTTTTGAGCTTAGGAATTGCTAGATTTCCCCCCAGTCATAGATCGATAGTCTTGCATATTTTATTGTCAGCACGTGCCATCATAGCAAGGCACTGGAAAGCCAACGTGACCCCAAACCCGTCGGATATGGTAGCTTTGGTACAGCAGGACTACACTCTTGAAAGACTGCTCTCACTATGCTCCACTACTGAATATGTGTAGAATGGTACAAGATGTAATTGTTGCCTACAATTCCCTAATCTGCACTGTACTGGTATAATTGGTAAACTTTGATTATGCACTTTAGTTTATCACTCAAAGAGTTAAGCCCTGTACACACGGGCCAGAATCTCGTCGGGGGAAAAAAACGTTGTTTTTCCTGACGAGATTCTTGGCAAGAATCTCTTGCCGCCCGAGTGTACAGACACTCTTTTCAAAAGAACCGCGGTGCTTTTGAAAGGCAAGAACGCGGTGACGTCACGAGAATCACGACGAGAAAATAGAGAACATGTTCTCTATTTTTCTCGTTGAGATTTTAGGCAGTTTTCTTAACGCATGGTATACTTGGCAAGAAAGCCGAGCGTGTACACGGGGCTTTAGGGAGTTTAGTTGTACTTCACTGTCATACAGTGTTACTTTGTATTGTGAAATTCTTTCTATAAAAAAAAGTGTATATGTGTGTGTGTGTATATGTGTGTGTGTGTGTGTATATATATATATATATATATATATATATATATATATATATATATATATACACATACAGACAGAGCTTTTTTTTCACAGAAAATAGGTGCAGGAACTCAACCACGACCCCGTTCAGATTTCAAAAACAGTAGAAGGGTCTTAAAGGGGCATTAAATACCAGGATTGCATTACATACATAGTGCAGAGTTCAGGGGGTTACACACAGAATGCAGAGCTGTCACTTGTAAACACAGAAACCAGACGTCTGTGTTTACAAGTGATTGTGGTGAGCAGGCACCAAAGGGTCTGAACCAGAGGTGGTGTGGAACTGAGTTCCCCCAAGTTCCCCCTGAAAAAAAGCCCTGTGTATGTATGTGTGTGTGTGTGTGTGTGTGTGTGTGTGTGTGTGTGTGTGTATATATATATATATATATATATATATATATATATATATATATATATATATATATATATATAGATTATATATATATATATATATATATAGATTATATATATATATATATATATATATATATATATAGATTATATATATATATATATATATATATATATATATAGATTATATATATATATATATATATATATATATATATCTCTATCATGTGCAAAACATACAGAAGACAAAATTAAATGTCTACAAATGATCATATAGTGTCCAAAATACTGGTTTGATAATACAAAAGTCCTTTTTGCATTCAAAAGATGCCTGGCATCCTTTCTCTGTGCCTTTAATAATCTTCCATGCACTGTGCACATATACCGCCAACATGATGTAAAAGGTGTGCCCTCACCTTATACCACACCCCACTATTTGTAAAAAAACAAGAGGTCTGACAGTCCTTCTGTATATTAAACGTGGTCTCCAGATACTCCTATCAGGGCTCTTGGTAACCTCACTGGGAGGGCTGTTGACATCCACCTTTTCTTTACAGGTACCTCTAATCCAGGGCAATCCATATACCAGAGAAAAAAACACTTCATTTTTATTAATGAAGGCTAAACATACTTACAATTTTCAATAGTGATTGAAAACCAAGATGGCACCTCCAGGTGTTTCTGACATGAGGAACGTCAAGTGGCTCCCCCCACCTGTCGCTCTGCATCCTCCCAAACTTTCACACGCATTATAGAGTCAAGGCAGAGATGATCGGTATGTTTATTTGTTGCCGTGGCAATCATCTGTTCCTCGGCTCTCTTAAGCGTGATGCTTCCCTGGCTCTCCTGACCTTGGAGAAAGTCTGAGAGGGTGCAATGCCTCAGGTGCCAGATCCACGGTGACGTCATCACGCTGGTATACAACTGAGGCACCATCTTGGATTTCCATCACTATCGAATGCCTGATGTCCATTTATCTATCGAAGACTGTAAGTGTATTTTTAACCTATTTTTTTTTTTTTTTTTTATAAAAATTGAGTGTTTTTTACACTTTGGATTTTTTTTCTGGTTTATGGATTGCCCTGATTTGGAGGTATCTGTAAAGAAAATGTGAATATTAACCACCCTTCCAACGAGGTTACCAAGAGCCCTGATAAAAGTATCTAGAGAGAATGTTTACTATACTGAAATGTTGTTTGACCTGTTTATACAAATAGTGGGATCCATTGTGGTGGTATGTTCAGTGCATGGAAGATTATTTAAAGGGAAGAGTGTCAGGCATCTTTTGAATGCATAAAGGGAGGGTGCGCTGGCCTAGTGCATTATTCAACAAATATTTATTTAAATAATAGCCTTGGTTCCTGCTGGTTGACGTGTTTCGAAGGAAAGTCCTTCTTCTTCAGAGCCAAACTACTAATCGCTGGGACAACCATTAGTAGTTTGGCTCTGAAGAAGAAGGACTTTCCTTCAAAACGCGTCAGCCAGCAGGAATCAAGGCTAGGTTCCGCCCCAAACTGGTGGTTCCAGGCAGTCTGGGAATATTCAGGCACACATTGTGGCTGGAAGAGTGCATTTATCACCTGTTTGTGAGTAGATTTTAATTGTTACCATTTTTTTATAAATATTTGGATAATGCACTAGGCCAGCGTGCCCTTTTTAAAAAATATATAATAATTTCTGCAGTAAGGCAGGCTTCGACAAAATCCGGGCACCCGGTCGCAATTGTGACAAGAAATTGTGACCTGGCGCCTGGGGAAGCTTAAGCCTGCAGAAGGCCGCAAAGCCGCGGCCTCAATTACCAGCCGGCACGGGGCGCGATCGCGGCGGGCCCACGCCGGCCGGTAATTGAGGCCGCGGCTTTGCGGCCTTCACAAAAGGAAGCTGAGGCCTGCATTAGGCAGAAAAGCTGTGGCCTCAATTACCGGCCGGCGTGCCTTCTGCAGGCCTCAGCTTTGTCTGTGATCTGGCACCATCTTGTGGTGGCCGTTGGCATTACAGGTTGCAGTCCTAGAAGGCAGCAAGTCTATCGAAGAACATCCACACAGGCATGGTGGAACAGTCACTTGGGCCCATTCACGTATGCGCAGGAGTATTGCTGTTTGTATATTTTGAATGCAAAAAGGACTTTTGTGTTACTAAACCAGTAGTTTGGACACTACCTATTAATTTGTGGGTTGTGATTGTTTTTGTATAAAAGACACTTTTTTTTCTGCTTCTGTATGTTTTGCACACGATATAATATTCTGAGGTAAACGCATGGTTGGTATGTAAACGCGTGCGTGCCACAAGTGATTTATTCACTGTTAAGGACACTATTGATAAGATTTTTGAGGTTTTTCTTGAGTGCTCCACTATTGTCTTTATAAAAAAAAAAATGTATGTATCGCTATGTACTTTTTTGATGGTGTGTGTGTGTGAGGGAAGCCTAACTGCCTTTCAACTAAACTAAACTATAGCTTGTACTTTGAACGTAAGCTGCTTTGCGTTCTCTGTAAAGTACTGCACAATATCTTAGTGATATCTAAATACCGGCCAAAAAAAATAAATCCAGATTATTATTATTATTATTATGTATTTTGCGTGCTGTTTCCCTGAACTGCAATGCACTTGCTGTGGTTGGAGTTGCAGTCACATGATATATCACTGACTCCATATTCTTTCTTGCCAGGAGGGGACCTTCTGCACCTAAGTTTGGACCAAGGAATGACAAGATCAGACAGTAAGTCTACGGGTGACAGCTGGAAAGTGAAGTATACAAGTCCCAGTGCTACAGAGTTATATTTAACGTTGTTCTGAGACCGTGTTTACAACTTTGTGTTTCTCTAGAGGTGTCCCTGTATCTTATACATCCTATGGCATGTTTATTGCACCTTTGTATGTTATGATTTACAGGGGGGAAGAAGATGGCATAAAATGCTTTAGCATGCCGTACATTTCTACTGATAGTATATGAAAAAAAATATCAGATTTCAGTGCAAATATTACTGGGCAAAAGCTCAAAATATTGGTATGTAATGTGCCATAATTGTTAAGACTTTAAGGGGTAGATTTAGATAGAAGATACGACGGCGTATCTCCAGATACGCTGCCGTATCTCTGAGTCCGGCCAGTCGTATCTATGCGCCTGATTCATAGAATCGGTTACGCATAGATTTCCCTAAGATCCGACCGGCGTAAGTGTTTTACACCGTCGTATCTTAGGCTGCATACAGTAGGTGTTTGTGATATTGTGTTTTTAGCACGACAGCATCGCGCTGATTCTCGGCGACATGGTGCCGAGATCTCGCCGACATCTCGCACTCACTGGAATAGTGACAGCACATCCCAGCAAGCGCGTCATAGAAGCGACGGGAGATCCGACTTGGATTCCCGCCAATTCTACACGTGTGCGGCGTTTGTTATGAATCCTGAGGGGGAAGTCCCCGCCGAATTTTAAATAAAAATCCGGCATGGGTTCCCCCCTCAGGAGCATACCGGGCCCTTAGGTCTGTTATGGGTTGTAAGGAGACCCCCCCTACGCCGAAAAAAACGGCGTAGGAGGTCCCCCTACAATCCATACCAGACCCGTATCCAAAGCACGCTACCCGGCCGGCCAGGAAGGGAGTGGGGACTAGCGAGCGCCCCCCCTCTCCTGAGCCGTACCAGGCTGCATGCCCTCAACATGGGGGGGTTGGGTGCTCTGGGGCAGGGGGGCGCACTGCGGCCCCCCCACCTCAGAGCACCCTGTCCCCATGTTGATGAGGACAGGGCCCCTTCCCGACAACCCTGGCCGTTGGTTGTCGGGGTATGCGGGCGGGAGGCTTATCGGAATCTGGGAGCCCCCTTTAATAAGGGGGCCCCCAGATACCGGCCCCCCACCCTAAGTGAATGGATATGGGGTACATCGTACCCCTAACCATTCACCTGTAGGAAAAATGTCAAAGTTAATAAACACACCACACAAGGGTTTTTAAAATAATTTATTTTTCTGCTCCGGAGGCTCCCCCTGTCTTCTTTATTAGCTCTTTTACCAGGGGGAGCTTCTTCTTTGACGTCTTCGTGGGGGGGGGGGCCGCCGTCTGGTTCTCTTCCACCGCCGGGGGGGGTCGCTTTTAAAAAAGCCCCCACCCCCCGGCGGGTTTCCTCCGGCAGGGGGGCTTCTTCTTCCGCTATCCCGACGGGTCTTCTCCGCTATCCGGGGGGTCTTCTCAACTCTCCGGGGGTCTCCTTCTATGTTCGCCGCTCTCCGCTGTTGACTCGGCGCACCCCGGTTCTTCCTCTCGCTGTCCGGTGCCTTCTTCTTCCGTGCTGTACGTCTTCTTCTCCTTCCGTGCTGTGAGTTCTTCTTCCGTGCTGTGACGTCATGTTCTTCACTTCTCTTCTTCTCCCGATGTTGACACGTTGCCTTTCCTCGCTGCAATGACGGGTGCCCGGCTTGCATCGGATTTATATAGACCTCACAATCCCATCATGCTCTGGTACCTACCCATGTGATACCTACCCACGTGGGTAGGTATCACATGGGTAGGTACAGAGCATGATGGGACTGTGAGGCCTATATAGGTCCGATGCAAGCCGCGCACACGTCATTTCAGCGAGAAGAGCCGGCGTGTCAACATCTGGAGAAGAGAAGAAGATGACGTCACAGCCCGGAAGAAGAAGATAGACGTTCAGCGCTGAAGGAGAAGGCACCGGACAGCTGGAGGAAGAACCGGGGTGCGCCGAGTCAACAGCGGAGAGCGGCGAACATAGCAGAAGACCCCCGGAGAGTGAAGAAGACCCCCCGGATAGCCGAAGAAGACCCCCCCCCCGGATAGCGGAAGAAGAAGCACACCACCCCCCGCCGAAGACGTCGGAGGAAACCCGCCGAGGAGTGGGCGCTTTTATAAAAGCGACCCCCCCCCCCGGCAGTGGAAGAGAACCGGATGGCGGCGAAGAGCGGCCCCCACCCGAAGACGTCAAAGAAGAAGCCCCCCCTGGTAAACAGAGCTAAAGAAGACAGGGGGCGGCCTCCGGAGCAGACTAATAAATTATTTTAAAAACTCTTGTGTTGTGTTTATTGACTTTAACATTTTTCCTCCAGGTGAATGGGTAGGGGTACGATGTACCCCATATCCATTCACTTAGGGTGGAGGGCCGGTATCTGGGGGCCCCCTTATTAAAGGGGGCTCCCAGATTCCGATAAGCCTCCCGCCCGCATACCCCGACAACCAACGGCCAGGGTTGTCGGGAAGGGGCCCTGTCCTCATCAACATGGGGACAGGGTGCTCTGGGGTTGGGGCGGCCCCGCAGTGCGCCCCCCTGCCCCAGAGCACCCAACCCCCCCATGTTGAGGGCATGCAGCCTGGTACGGCTCAGGAGGGGGGGGGGGGGGCGCTCGCTCGTCCCCACTCCTTTCCTGGCCGGCCGGGTAGCGTGCTTTGGATACGGGTCTGGTATGGATTGTAGGGGGACCCCCTACGCCGTTTTTTCGGCGTAGGGGGGGGCTCTCCTTACAACCCATAACAGACCTAAGGGCCCGGTATGCTCCTGAGGGGGGAACCCATGCCGGATTTTTATTTAAAATCCGGCGGGGACTTCCCCCTCAGGATTCATAACAAACGCCGCACACGTGTAGAATTGGCGGGAATCCATGTCGGATCTCCCGTCGCTTCTATGACGGCTTTGTCTCTATCGCGGCAAGCCAGCTCGGCGCTGGCTCCCGCGATGGGGCTCGTAGGTGCTCAATCTCGCCGAGAAAGGGAGCGAGATTGACACAATATCGCGTGCACCTACTGTATTTACGCTGGCCGCTAGGTGGCACTTCCATAGATTTACACGAGCAATATGCAAATGAGCTAGATACGCCGATTCAGAAACGTACATCCGGACGGCGCATTTTTTTACGTCGTTTACGTTAGGCTTTTTTCGGCGTATAGTTACCCCTGCTATATGAGGCGTATCCTATGTTAAGTATGGCCGTCGTTCCCGCGTCGAGTTTTGAAAACTTTACGTTGTTTGCGTAAGTCGTTCGCGAATAGGGCTGGACGTAATTTATGTTCACGTCGAAAGCAATGACGATTTGTGGCGGAATTTCGAGCATGCGCAGTGGGATTTTTTCACGAACGGCGCATGCGCCGTTCGTAAAAAACTTCAAATATACGGGGTCACAGTTAATATACATAAAACACGCCCACATCATCCACATTCGAATTAGGCGGGCTTACGCCGACACAGATACGTTACGCCGCCGTAACTAGAGGCGCAAGTTGTTTCTGAATACGTTACGCCGGGCGGACAGATAGACCATTCTATCTGAATCTACCCCTAAGTTTTTAACCACTTCAATACAGGGCATTTTGACCCCCTTCCTGCTCAGACCAATTTTTAGTTTTCAGCGCTGTTGCACTTTGAATGACAATTTCGCGGTCATGCAACACTGTACCCAAATGAAATCTTTGTTTTTTTTCCCCTACACATAGAGCTTTCTTTTTGTGGTATTTGATCACCTCTGCGGCTTTTAGTTTTTGCGCTATAAACAAAGATAGAGTGACAATTTTGAAAAAAAAAACAATATTTTTTACTTTGATCTAATAAATATCACAATTATTTAAAAAAAAAAAAATCCTGAGTTTAGGCCGATATGAATTCTTCTACATATTTTTGGTAAAAAAAAATCGCAATAAGCATATATTGATTGGTTTCCGAAAAAATTAAAGCCTCTACAAAATCCGGGATAGATTTATGGCATTTTTTTTTTTTTACTAGTAATGGCGGCGATTTGCGTTTTTTTTTTTTTTTTTTTTTTTTTTAATGTGACCGTGTCATTGCGACAGACATATCGGACACTTTTGACACGTTCACATTTATACAGTGATTAGTGCTATAAAACTGCACTGATTACAGTGTAAATGTGACTGGCAGGGAAGGGGTTAACACTAGGTGCGATTAAGGTGTTAATATGTTCCCTAGGGAGTGATTCTGTAGGGGGAGGGGACTCGCAAGAGGAGGAGACCGATCTGTGTTCCATGTACCGTCCTCTCCTCTGACAGGACATGGATCTGTGTGTTTACACACACAGAGCCATGGTCCTGCTGTTACTGCGGGCAATCGTAGGTGACATCTCACGCCGCCGTGCTCGCGCATCGGGTCCCGAGCGATGCAGCGGGCGCGCGGGCCCCTTAGAAAGTCGGGAAACCCAGGACGTCATACAACGTCCACCCGGAGGGAGGGAAGGTTCCTGCCGACGTCATTTTACAGGGAATCGGTTAATAAAAGCTGGCACGCCGGGTTAGAAGAATTGTGGTTTTGTATGCTGAAAACACTTGGTGAATACACGCAGTATAAGCTAGTGTTATGGAGAGGGGAGTTTTTGGAGCGTTTTAATAGCGCTATTTTTACCGCAAAAACGCACCAGTGTGAAAGGGCTCTTAAGGATGCAGATGATGCACAGGTGCCAGGAATGATCACCTGTCAGTTGTCAGACTCGGCTCATCCTCAACCCCACGATCCCTTTTTTTTAGAAGTTCCTCCATCCCGCCTCACACACTCACAGTACTGCCTTTCATTTTTTTTATGATTTCTGTCTTAATGGTCCCTTTATAGGGTATTGTATTTCTTACTTCAGCTGTGTAAACAGGGCTAGAGGAGATGATGATATTATGAAAATATGCTCTATTCTCCCTGTGTTTTTTGCATGCTGCTACAATATCTCACAAAAGTGAGTACACCCCTCACATTTTTGAAAATATTTTATTATATCTTTTCATGTGACAACACTGAAGAAATGACTTTGCTACAATGTAAAGTAGTAAGTGTACAGCTTGTATAACAGTGTACATTTGCTGTCGCCTCAAAATAACTCAACATACAGCCATTAATGTCTAATGAGCTGGCAAAAAAAGTGAGTACACCCCTAAGTGAAAATGCCCAAAGTGTCAACATTTTGTGGCCTCCCATTATTTTCCAGCACTGTCTTAACCCTCTTGGGCATGGAGTTCACCAGAGCTGCACAGGTTGCCACTGGAGTCCTTTTCCACTTCTCCAGGATGACGTCACGGAGCTGGTGGATGTTGGAATACTGCCATGCGGCCCAGTTTCCAAAGGGAGGGGATCATGCTCTGCTTCAGTATGTCACAGTACATGTTGGCATTCATGGTTCCCTCAATGAACTGTAGCTCCCCAGTGCCGGCAGCACTCATGCAGCCTCAGACCATGACACTCCCACCAGTGACTGTGGGCAAGACACACTTGTCTTTGTACTCCTCACCTGGTTGCCACCACACACGCTTGACACCATCTGAACCAAATAAGTTTATCTTGGTCTCATCAGACCACAGAACATGGTTCCACTACTCCATGTCCTTAGTCTGCTTGTTGTCCGCAAACTGTTTGCGGGCTTTCTTGTGCATCATCTTTAGAAGAGACTTCCTTCTGGGACGACAGCCATGCAGACCAATTTGAAGCAGTGTGTGGCGTATGGTCTGAGCACTGACAGGCTCACCCCCCCCCCCCCCCCCCCCTTCAACCTCTGCAGCAATGCTGGCAGCACTCATACGGCCATTTCCCAAAGACAACCTCTGGATTAAACGTTGAGCACGTGCGAGGCCTGTTCTCAGTGGAACCTGTCCTGTTAAACCGCTGTATGATCTTGGCTGCAGCTCGGTTTCAGGGTCTTGGCGATCTTCTTACAGCCTAGGCCATCTTTATGTAAAGCAACAATTTTTTTTTGCCATGAGGTGCCATGGTGAACTTTCAGCGACCAGTATGACAGAGTGAGAGAGATAACACCAAAGTTAACACACCTACTCCCCATTCACACCTGAGACCTTGTTACACTAGTGAGTCACATGACACCGGGGGGGCGCTAATTGGGCCCAATTTGGACATTTTCACTTGGGGGTGTACTCACTTTTGTTGCTAGTGGTTTAGACATTAATGGCTGTGTGTTGAGTTATTTTAAGGGGACAGCAAATTTACACTGTTATACAAGCTGTACACTCACTACTTTACATTGTGTTCTCACATGAAAAGATATAATAAAATATTTGTGAGAATCCGTTGGATTCTGGAGCAAAAAAGTTTGCCATTTGCCATGAAAAAATTAATTACGAGTAATAATGGGTGTCCTATATCTGGCTGTTTCTGCTGCATTGTCTAGTGCGGGCGTCACAAAATGGCGGACCGCGGTCCGGTTCCGGCCCCAGTGGCCATTCTACCCGGACCGCAGCCTCGCCTGTGTGTCTTTGTGGCCGGCTCGCCCGCCTGCCGATGCCGCTATATACACAGCATGGCAGGCGCAGCAGGTCTGTGCCGTCTCTGCACTCCCCCCTCCCCACACTGCCTGTCTGCCTTATTCACACAAACATGAATCACGACCGCGCTGGACAATGGGCGGGACTTTTTAGGTTAAAAAGTGGGTGATTGGTTGCTAGGCAGCGGGTCGGTCCCAGCAACAAATCACTCGCTTTTAATGGGAAAGGTCCCGCCCATTGTCCAGAGCGGCCACATTCCATGTCCTGTGTGAATAAGGTAGGTTTTCTGTGGGGAGGGGGAGTGTTGTGCTGTGCAGGACAGGACAGGGGTTTACTATTGAGAGGAATGTGATGGGGGGGAGTCAGTCTGCGATGGGGGGGGGGTCTGTAATTGTAGGGAGGGGGTTGTTCAGTCTGTGATGGGGGGGTCTGTGAATTTGGGGGGTCCGTCTGATAGGTGGGTCAGTCTGTGATAGGGGGTCTGATTTGGGGGGGGGTCAGTCTGTGATAGGGAGATCTGTGATTGTGGGGGGTTCAGTCTAAGATGGGGTGTTCAGTGATTGTGGGTGGGGGGGTTCAGTTTGTAATTCGGGGGGGGGGGGTTAAGTCTGATTTGGGGGGTCAGTCTGTGATAGGAGGTCAGTGATTTGGGGGGTCAGTCTGTGATTGGTGGGTCAGTCTGTGATAGGGGGGGATCTGTGATTGTGGGGGGATTCAGTCTGTGATGGGGTGGTCTGTAATTGGGGAGGTCTGTGATTGTGGGGGGGGGTTCAGTCTGTGATTGTGGAGGGATCAGTCTATGATAGTGGGGTCTGTGATTGGGGGGGGTTCAGTCTGTGATTGGGGGGGGGGTCAGTCTGTGATGGGGTGGTCTGTGAATTTGGGGGGTCAGTCTGTGATTGGTGGGTCAGTCTGTTATAGGGGGTCTGATTTGGAGGGTCAGTCTGTGATGGGGGGGATCTGTGTTTGTGGGGGGTTCAGTCTGTGATGGGGTGTTCTGTGATTGTGGGGGGTTCAGTTTGTAATTGGGGGGGATCAGTCTGATGTGGGGTCTGATTTGGGGGGGGGGTTGTGATTGTGGGGGGGTTCAGTCTGTGATGGGGTGGTCTGTGATTGTGGGGGGGTCCATCTGTGATTGGGGGGGTCCATCTGTGATTGGGGGATCAGTCTGTGATAGGGGGTCTGTGATTTGGGGGGGTCAGCCTGTGATAGGGGGATCTGTGATTGTGGGGGTTCAGTCTGTGATTGGGGGGTCAATCTGTGATTGTGGGGAATCAGTCTGTGCTGGGGGTGTCCATCTGTGATGGGGGGGGGGAATCGGTATGTGATGGGGGTCTGTGATTTGGGGGGGGTCAGTCTGTAATGGGGGGTTTGTGATGAGGCAGGGGGATGTGATGTAAGGGGGGGGGGGCTGAGGACACTGATGTAAAAGGGGTTCTATGATTTCTGCACTGGCAAAACACAGGTCTCTGTTTTCTATGTGTCCTGTTCACATTGAAACAGCGCCCCTGCGTGCTGAGCAGTGTGGTGCAAAATGCATTCTGTTTCTATGCACCGCAACTGATCTGTGCTGCATAAAAATGAAAGAAATGTATTTTGAGATTTTTATGTCGATTTCGATGGTGTGTGGGTCTTAAAGGTGTGTGCATGTGTGTGGTGGGGGGGGGCGCTGTGAAGTGGAGGATATCATGTGGCGTCATAGCACCAATATGACATTCGGACCTCCGCTGGAAGAATTTTTTTCCGACCGGACCCCCGTGAATTTTAATTCACTACCCCTGTGACTCTTTTTGGATGAAAATTCCCATCAGTACATTCGATGACTTGATGAATATCGTTCAAAAAGTGCTTCAAAATTATTTCCTTTTTAACATTTAATTTTGTAAATACTTTATTATATCTTTTCATGTGACAAAAGTGAATAAATTACACTTTTCTACAATGTAAAGTAGTGAGTGTTCATCTTGTATAACAGTGTAAATTTGCTGTCCCCTCAAAATAACTCAACACACAGCCATTAATATCTAAACTGCTGGCAACAAAAGGTGAGGACAACCCCAAGTGAAAATGTCCAGTTAGCCATTTTCCCTCCCCGATGTCACGTGACTCGTTAGTGTTACAAGGTCTCGGGTATGAATGGGGAGCAGGTGTGGTAAATTGTTATCACTTTCACTCTCTCATACTGGTCACTGGAAGTTCAGTTTGGCACCTCACCTCATTTTTGCTACCAGTGGTTTAGACATTAATGGTTGTGTGTTGAGTTATTTTGAGGGGACATCAAAATTACACTGTTATACAGGCTGTACACTCATTACTTTACATTGTAGCAAAGTGTAATTTCTTCAGTGTTGTCACATGAAAAGATATAATAAAATATTTACAAAAATGTGAGGGGTGTACTCACTTTTGTGAGATCCTGTATAATAGGGCATACCTAAAGGTAGTGTGAATATCTCCTGAACTTTTTTTACTGTGATTTCACTGGCGTATTCTCTGATGGAAGGGCTTCTTCAGAGCCCTGTGCTGTGACCTGCGGCTCCCGCACGCATGCAAGACGGGTGAACATAGAAGCTGTTTCCAGTGATGACATTGCGTCGCTGGAAGGCTTTGTTTTAAAGTGGAGTTCCACCCATAAATATAACATTACATCAGTAGTTTTAAAAAAATGTCATTAGTCCTTTAAGAATTTTTTTTTTTTTTTTTTAGATGCCTTCAAAGTGTTGTTGCTAGGCAGAATAGTTAATCTTCCCACTTCCTGCACCTAGGTGCTTAAGCTTCCTAACCTACACCGCACAGACTCCTGGGAATGTAGTGGGTGTAACTTTCCAGGAGTCTCTGCACTCCCCAGTCTCGAAGAATCATGTGACTTGGACAGTACAGGTGCTGAAACCTATTACACTGCTTGTGCAGCACTGAGCATGTGTGAGATCTGCAAGGCTGAAATCCAGGAAGTCATACAGTCTGGCTTCATGATGCCCACACTTAAGATGGCCCCAGTCAATTTCTATTTTATAAAGTGTCTAAATGCTGTAACAACCTAACAAAACGGACCTTAGTTTACAGACTAACTTTACTAGAATACATTAAGCTTGTGTATTACAGGGGTATTTATATTTAAAAAGTGAAATTTTGTCCGGAAATCCGCTTTAAGGTAAGTGTCACATAATTGGGAAAAAAAATCGATAAAGAGAGCTTGGATTTTTTAGGCACAACAGCACAAAGGTTACAAAAATATAAATTTATTTAGAAAAAATGACAAAACAAATATAAAATCACACTGATAAAATGAACCAATGAAAAGAATATATAGCTAAATATAACCGACTTATCGCTACATGGAATCTGACAACAAATACATTTGCTGTATAGTAACGGTGAATCCAAGAGTACAGTTATATTGCAGTGAAGTGATATCTTGCTCTACATGTTGCGCACTGTGACGGTATCGGTATGATATCCCCGTCAACGTTCCCTTCTTCCCATAACGAAAATCACCCCAATATTCCACGAGGAGGGATATCCCTGGAATCGCCCAGAAAGCCACACATGAGACCAGCTTACTGCTTGAACAACACAGACTTTAATGTTATATCACACAGCTTATATGTCATTTCCAAAACTGTTACAATGACAAATCTCCGCCCCCCTCACACTGGGGCTTCCATACAGATGACTAGGTAGACATGACGGGGCCGATGCTGAAAACACATTTTCTTTAGACCATGACATCAATGACGCTGAGCACTAGCTGTACTGAATACATCAACCAGACCGCTCGACCCCGCATATAGAGAGATAATTACCACAATGAAGCAATCAGAATAATTAACACAAGCCACTTAAACCCAGCTCTCCTTCACACAACACAATAGATCAATTAACCTTTAGAAATAGTGAGGGGACATTAGCACGTCAATAACCTGTCAGAGGAATGAATCACATGAAATTCCTTTCTACCTCTACCCATGGCTAGCAGGGAGCAGTAAACTGAGACATATAGGCAAATGTATCACACGCACCTTGCACTTCTTCAGGATATTTGAATAAATAAAAATATAAAACACAGGCTCGCAGCTAGAAGCAATGCAGACAAATTACAAAATGGCTGCTGAGGGGTCAGATAAGAGTAGAGATCGGCTGTAAACACGACCAATGTTTACAAATGGGAGGAGGTATAGGGCCGAAGATAGATGCAGTGAAATGGCAAATAAAGGGGAAGAAATGAGCGCTAGCACAGTTCACCCCTCATAGTAAACATTGCCACAAATTTATAAAGGAAAACACTGCTGAGTATAATGGCGGGTGGTCTTTTCCAGGGAGATCCCTCATAATTGTGCAGCTGCATGTTTAGTAACACACCGACTATTTGTTGTCAGATTCCATGTTTTTATTTTTCTAAATAAATTTTATATTTTTGTAACTTGTGTTATTGTGCCTAAAAAGTCCAAGCTCTCTTTATCAAATTGTATCCAATCTAAATAGGACGTGGCACCTTACATCTATGTAGTGTCCACAGTACCACTGTGTTGACACAACAAACTTTTTTTTGTCACATAATGTAAAGCCTTTGCCATGCAGGTAAAGAAAAAAATAGCACAACTTTTCCACAACTTTATTCCTGACCTGTCTGGTGTGTTCCTAGGCTTTACTGATGCTGTTTGTTCACCAAGGTTATCTAACAAACCTTTGAGGGCTTCACAGAACAGCTGTATTTTATACTGAGATTAAATTACACACAGGTGGACTCTATTTACTAATTAGGTGACTTATGAAGACAATTGATTATACTAGGGGTATCAGGGGGCTGAATACAAATGCACACCACACTTTTCAGATATTTATATGTAAAAAAAAAAAATGAAAACCATTTATCATTTTCCTTGTCTATCACATACAATTCCAATAAAATACATTTGTTTTTGTTTGTAACATGATAAAATGTGGAAAATTTCAGGGTATGAATACTTTTTCAAGGCACTGGAGATCTTGACAACAAATGTTGTTAGGCTATTTTCTCTTCAGTTCAAATAATTTAACCACTTCCAGACCTTAGGTGTTTTTCAGATTCGGTGTTTGCAAGACTAAAACATTTTTTTCTGCTAGAAAATTACTTAAAACCCCCAAACATTATATTTTTTTTTTCTAACACCCTAGAGAATAAAATAGTGGTCATTCCAATACTTTTTGTCACACCGTATTTGCGCAGCGGTCTTACAAGCGCACTTTTTTTGGAAAAAATTCACTTTTTTGAATTAAAAAATAAGACAACAATAAATTTGGCCCAATTGTTTTATATATTTTGAAAGATAATGTTACGCCGAGTAAAATGATGCCCAACATGTCACGCTTAAAAATTGCGCCCGCTCGTGGCATGGCGTCAAACTTTTACCCTTAAAAATCTTGATAGGCGACGTTTAAAAAATTCTACAGGTTGCATTTTTTGAGTTACAGAGTAGGCCTAAGGCTAAAATTATTGCTCTCGCTCTAACGATCGCGGCGATACCTCACTTGTGTGGTTTGAATACCGTTTTCATATGTCGGCGCTACTCGCGTATGCGTTCGCTTCTACGCGCGAGCTCGTCGGGACGGGGCGCTTTAAGAAAATTTTTTTTTGCTTTTCGCATTTATTTTTATTTATTTTAGAATTTTTAACACTGAAAAAAAAATAAAAATAAAAATTATCACTTTTATTCCTATTACAAGGAATGTAAACATCCCTTGTAATAGAAAAAAAGCATGACAGGTCCTCTTAAATATGAGATCTGGGGTCAAAAAGACCTCAGATCTCATATTTGGGCTTAAATGCAAAAAATAGAAAAAAAATACAAAATGTAATTTTTTCAAATGACCAAAAAAAAAATTTGTCTCTTTAAGAGGCTGGGCGGGACTGACGTTTTGACGTCACTTCCGCCCAGCCGAGCTATGGGGACGGGCGAAGGAGATTTTTCCTTCAGTCCCGTCCCCGCTCACCAGCCGACAGCATCCGATCGCCTCCGCCGCTACCGACGGCTCCGGTAAGCGGCGGAGGGCACGGGAGAGCGGCGGGAGGGGGGGGGGCCCTCTCCCGCCACCGATAACGGCGATCTCGCGGTGAATCCGCCGCGGAGACCGCCATTATCGGATTCCAGACCGCGCACACTAAAGATGGATACCTCGGTTGTGACAGCAGCTGCTGCCGTTACCGAGATATCCGTCTTTAAAAATAGGACGTACATCGTCGTGCGCAGGTCTGGAAGTGGTTAAACAAACACTAAAGATAAAAAATGTTTTTTTTTTTTTTAAATAACAAACATGTTATACTTACCTCCATTTGTGCAGCTCGTTTTGCACAGAGTGGCCCCGAACCTGGTCTTCTGGGGTTCCTCGGCGGCTGTCTCGGCTCCTCCCCGCAAGAACTAACCACCTTCATGCGTGCTCGCATGATGGTTAGTTCTTGCAGGCGCGCTCCAGTGATACAGCCGGCGGCTATAGCCGCTCACTGTATCACTCGGTCCCGCCCCCCAGCGTTCCGCATCATTGGATGTGATTGACAGCAGCGTGAGCCAATGGCTGCGCTGCTTCCAATCAACCAATGTATGAGCCGAGAAGCCTGCACGTTCACGGCGCGGGACTTTCGAGGGGTCAGGTAAGTAAATGGGGAGCCGCTAATCCACTAGGGCCGAAACAACTAATCGATTATGAAATTAATCGATTACAATTTTCATAATCGATTAATCGGCCAGTAACATAATGGGGTTAAAAAAACTAAAATTGGCCCTTTATAGTACAAAAAATCAAATCGCTACTGTAAATATTACCGTATTTATCAGGGTATACCGCGCACTTTATTGCCCTGAAAATCAGGGCAAAATCGTGGGTGCGCGGTATACGCCGATACCCGCTTTCCCGCGCCGAGTTTGAATACTGCGCCGACATATACCGAGCGCAGTACACTCGTGTATTGTCGGGCAGTCTCGGGTCCTCTCGCGCTGACGTCCTGGACGTACAGGACGTCAGCGCGAGAGTAGCTGAGCCTGCCCGACAATACACGAGTGTACTGCGCTCTGTATATGTCGGCGCAGTATTCAAACTCGGCGCGGGAAACGAGCGGGGAGGACGCCGGACCTGACGAAGAGGACACCCGAAGCCGCAGACGGACCCGACGAGGCCGCCGATGGACGCCGCGCAAGACACCAAAACTGTAAGTACAAAAAACTTTTTTTCACAGGAATTCGGGGCAACTTTAGGGGAGCGCGCTATACCCCGATAAATACGGTACTTTCACTGTCCAACAGAAAAAAAATTAACCCCTTACAATAGCAATTATTTGCTCTTTTTGTACTTATTTATTTTATTTTTTTTAATCCCATTATGTTACTAAACATCTCAGGCCTGGATCACACCTCTGTTTTTTGGTGCTTTTTGCAGAAACACACTACAGTTCATTTACATGTTTTCCTATGGGACACGTTCACATCCATGATTTTTTTTCAGCTGCTGCGTATTTGGAAAGGGCACAGACTTTTTAACGCAAAACGGTGCCATTTTGTTTTTTTTTGTTCAATATACTTCAATGGAGAAGCTGCAGAAAAGCATGCAATGTGTTTTTGCGGCAATTTGTGTTTTGTAATCTGCCCAACAACAAATTGGTCCAAAGAAATAAAAAAGTGGTCATTTTTTTTTTTTTTTAAGGCCATTATCCGATTAATCGAAACAATAATCGGCCAACTAATCGATTATGAAAATAATCGTTAGTTGCAGCCCTATAATCCACAGATGTTTTTTCACCTTAAAGCGGTAGTTCACCCTGACCCACATGATGTTACCATCGAGACAGGCATTGTAGCGCGAGCTACACTATGCCTGTCCCGATTTTTTTAACCCCGTACTCACCTCGTAGTCGTCCATCGTAGATTTCGGCTCCCGCGGGGAATGGGCGTGCCTATGGAGAGGGAGGATGATTGACGGCCGGCCCTGGCACGTCACTCTCCCCGAAGACAGCCGGAGTAGGTCTCGGCTCTTCACGGCGCGTGCGCACAGGCTATGCGCACGCGTCGTGAAGACCAAGCCTATTTCGGCTATTTCCGGAGAAGCGTGACGCGCCAGAGCCGGCCGTCAATCATCCTCCGTCTCCAGAGGCACGCCCATTCCCCGGTATCTTCGATGGACGACTACAAGGTGAGTATGGGGGGAAAAAATTCGGGACAGGCATACTGTAGCTCGCGCTACAGTGCCTGATTTAAAGGTAAAAGAAAAAAAAAATTTTTTTTTCCTGTCGATAGGGTGAACCCCCGCTTTAATGCATAGAATGCATATAATATAATATTTATTTATTTAAGCTTTATAGGGCTGTACAATCACTAGCCCCAAAAAGCAGAGCTTGGGTCCCATTTTACAACAAAGTAGAAGTGTTCTAACTCTTGATTATTGTTGTGCTACATTCCTAGAAAGCAATTGCATGCTTCACTGGGCTCATAATAATTCTATATTCCCTCCTGTATAGTTTCAGCTTCCTCTGTAATGCTGGGCCTCTCCATGAGCTGGTACCGGCATACAATCCTTTTGTTTACATTTTGAAAAAGGAATTTCCAATGTTTGTTACTCAAATGAAGTTACCATAGAAATGAACTGGTTCCGCCATGTTTAGCAGTGAATCCATCAGCAGATTCCATGCTGAACTAATGCAATTTGGGACAGATGTCCTACGTGAGACATCCATGCTGTTTCAGTCTTTTGACAGACCCATGTATGATCTATAGACTGTCAGATGGAAACGGGGTCCCTTTACATCAGGCTACCTCCGTTCCACCATCTTTAGTTTTGGAAAAGCGAAATAGGACCCAATCTTTTTCCGTGTGTGTGTATTTTTTTTTCATGGAACTGGACGGAGTTGGAACTAGGCGATTGTAAAAGGGCCCAAGTCTGTTTACGGTCGGGTGTGGTGGTTGATTGTGGACCAAAGGATCCTGAGGTGCAGGCCAGGGGTTTTTGGTAAAGCTCAAAGTTTCCACTGGAAAAAAAAAAGAGCAGGAGGTGGAAGAGCCTTTATAGTGTAGTGTGATTAATTCAAAAACAAGAATGCAGTGCTTCTGCAATAATAGTAAAAAATATCAAAATGGACTTAACCACTTAACGACCGCCACATGTACATATACGTCGTCAGAATGGCACGGACAGGCAGAACGACGTGCCCATATGTCCCTGCCTAAACGTGGGTCGGGGGTCCAATCGGGACCCCCCTCCAGTACATACGGCGGTCGGAAATCGTCGGGGGGCGATCATGGGTGAGGGGGCGGCTATTCGTTTCTAGCCACCCCCTTGCGATCGCTCCCCGGAGCTGAAGAACTGGGAGAGCCGTATGTAAACACGGCTTTCCCGTTCTTCACTGTGGCTCCGTCATCGATCGTGTCGTCCCTTTTATAGGCAGACACAATCGATGACGTCAGACCTACAGCCACACCCCCCTACAGTTGTAAACACACACTAGGTGAAACATAACTCCTTCAGGGGGCCTGTGGTTAACTCCCAAACTGCAACTGTCATTTTCACAATAAACAATGCAATTTAAATGCATTTTTTGCTGTGAAAATGACAATGTTCCCAAATATGTGTCAAAATTGTCCGAAGTGTCCGCCATAATGTCGCAGTCACGAAAAAAATTGCTGATCGCCACCATTGGTAGTAAAAAAAAAAAATGCAATAAAACTATCCCCTATTTTGCGCAAACCAACCGATAAACGCTTATTGCAATTTTTTTTTTACCAAAAATATGTAGAAGAATACGTATCGGCCTAAACTGAGGAAAAAAAGTTTTTTTATATATTTTTAGGGGATATTTATTATAGAAAAAAGTAAAAAATATTGAATTTTTTTCAAAATTGTTGCTCTATTTTTGTTTATAGCACAAAAAATAAAAACCACAGAGGTGATCAAATACCACCAAAAGAAAGCTCTATTTGTGGGAAGAAAAGGACGCAAATTTTGTTTCGGTACAACATTGCATGACCGCGCAATTACCAGTTAAAGCAGCGCAGTGCCAAGTTGTAAAAACACCTCTGGGCATTTAGCTGCATATTGGTCCGGGGCTTAAGTGGTTAAAAAGGAGTTCCACTCGTCTTTCTGTTTATTTACAAGTCTGCAGCTACAAAAAGTTTAGCTGCTGACTTTTAATAAACAGACACTCACCTGTCCCACGGTCCAGCGATGCAGCCGCCCAAAGCCTCGGTTCTCTCCCCCACCTCCTCCAGGCGATGGCATCACAAGTGTGGCCATCCTGCTCTGACAGCGTGCGGCTTCACAGCCACGTGCTCTCTGCGCATGCGCAAGTCGCGCTGTGCGTCCTGAATGGCTGAGCAATCTGTGCAGAGTGGATTTGCCTTTAGTAAATAACCCCCATTGGGTACTTTTGAGGCAGAATTGGTCATTTTTGGCCTTATTGCCTTAAATGGGAGTCCCTAAAAATATGTGAATCTAGCATTTTTACAGATGGGTTTTTATCCTGTAATTGATCTACTCCTATTGCTTTTAAAACAAAAACACCTGAAGCTTGAATGCAAAAGTAAAGTACTTGAAAGCATTTATCCAATCAAATAGTCCTAGCACAGGGAAAAGACGGCGTTAATTGGTAACACTAATAAAGTGGCCGCAGAAGGGTTAAAGCATATGTAAACACAACATTTTTGTATTCCAGATATGTGCCTGCTATACCATGTCCTTGTATAAGAAAGTATCCTGTTCTCTTTGTATTGCTTCCTTTGTGTGAAGTCACTGGTGTTCCTGCCAGTCCCTCTGCTTTCCTTTTAAAACTGATCACACTAGACATGAGAGCACAGCATGGTAATTTTCCTGGCTGTGCTGTGAGCTAATCCGATGATCAGGCTCATGCTGACATGCCCCGCTGCACACTGGGACGATACGTGTGCTCGCTTTTCTGTTCTCCCAGCTCTTACTATGCAGCTGAGAACAGAGCTGCTTCTTCATCGGGGGGAGGTGGGGAACCCAACCCTCTTTAAAAAAAAAAAAAATAACCATTAGTCCCTCCTGTCTTAGGTCTTATTAGTCTGGATTTTTTTTTCCATAATCCTAAACTAAAAACTAAACACTTAGGGCCAGATCCACAAAAGGGTTACGACGGCGTATCTGCTGATACGCCGTCGTATCCCTGTTTCTATCTATGCGGCCGATTCACAGAATCAGTTGCGCATAGATATCCCTAAGATCCGACATGTGTAATTGTTTTACACTGTCAGATCTTAGGATGCAGTACCGCGGCCGCCGCTGGGGGCATTTCTCGTCGTAAACCAGCGTCGGGTATGCAAATTAGCACTTACGGAGATCCACAAAGGTTTTTCCCTTCGTGAAGTCGCCGTAAGTATTAGTTTGCCGTCGCAAAGATAGGGCTGCTTTTACAAAGTGTAAAGTTAGTACACCATGTAAAAGTATACCCTTCTTTCCCGCGTCGCTGTCAATTTTTTTTTTTTTTTTTTACCCGTCGCGATTCACAAAACTCGGCGTAACGTAACGCAAAGCACGTCGGGAGCATGCGCAGTAGGTCCGGCGCGGGAGCGCGCCTAATTTAAATGGGACTCGCCCCATTTGAATTGGCCCGCCTTGCGCCGGACTGATTTAGGATACACCGCTGCAAATTTCCAGGTAAGTGCTTTGTGGATCGGGCACTAACTTGGGCAATTTGCGGCGGTGTAACTTAAATCACAAAAGTTACGTTGCGCCCGCTGGTTGTGGATCTGGCCCTTAGACCCCATTCACACCCGAGCGTTTTGTAGCTTAAAGCCTGAAGCTCCAAAACGCTGGAAAAATGTATTATTCTCTATGGAGATGGTTCACATCTCCACTCCAAAACGCCTGAAGCCAGAAGCTCCAAAACGCTTGAAGCTCAAACAAGTTCATAGACTTTTTTTTAGGCAGATTTGGGCGTCAAAATCGAAGCAAAAACGCAGCAAAAATCGCGGTAAAACTGTTAAGATCAGGAAAGCCATTTTTAGGAAATCCTCTTTTACATCTTCTAAATCATCTTGCAAGAGTTGTCCTAGTTTTTTTTTTTTTATTAACCACTATGCCCCAGCCAGTTCCGACATTCTGTCAAGATTGGTTTGATCTGCTTCACAAGCTGGCAATGGCTTGTAAGCACACAAACAAAAACCAGATGGACAAAATCCTTGTCGCTTCCGAGTTCTGACGTCATACAGTGAAAGCAGCAACATCGGTTCCTCTCGCTGTATGTGGGGGAGACGATGCCAACGGTAGAAATAATTTTAAAAATACAACTTGAAATTTGTGAATTTTACATTTTTGTTTGTAGATGCCCATTAACCACTTAAGCCCCGGACCATTTTGCTGGTCAAAGACCAGGCCACTTTTTGCGATTCGTCACTGCGTCGCTTTAACTGACAATTGCGTGGTCATGCGACGTGGCTCCCAAACAAAATGTACGCCTTTTTTTCCCCCACAAATAGGTCCAGATTCACATAGAAGAGCGGCGGCGTAACGTATCGTAGATACGTTACACCGCCGCAATTTTTCATCGCAAGTGCCTGATTCACAAAGCACTTGCAATGAAAACCTACGCCGGCGGCCTCCGGCGCAAGGCGGGCCAATTTAAATGGGCGTGTGCCATTTAAATTAGGCGCGCTCCCGCGCCGGACCTACCGCGCATCCTCCGTTTCCGAATTCCCGTCGTGCATTGCGCGCCGTGACGTAATTTTTTCGAACGGCGACGCGTGTAGCGTAATTCCGTATTCCCGGACGGCTTACGCAAACGACGTTATTTTTTAAATTTCGACGCGGGAACGACGGCCATACTTTATACAGCAATACGATTGGTGTGTAAAGTTAAGGCACCAAAAAAAACGACTAACTTTGTGACGGGAAACTAGACTAGCGGCGACGTAGCAAACGCGAAAAACCGTCGGGAATCGCCGTAACTCCTAATTTGCATACCCGATGCTGGTTTACGACGCAAACTCCCCTCAGCGGCGGCCGCAGTATTGCATCTTAAGATCCGACAGTGTAAAACAATTACACCTGTCGGATTTTCTGGCTATCTATGCGCATCAGTTGTATAGATAGAAACAGAGATACGACGACGTATCAGCAGATACGCCGTCGTATCTCCACTGCTTTTTTTTGGTGGTATTTGATCACCCCTGCGGTTTTTATTTTTTGCGCTATAAACAAAAATAAAGCGACAATTTTGAAAAAAATATATATTTTTTACCAAAAAAAAATCCTCAGTTTAGGCTGATACATATTCTTCTACATATTTTTGGTAAACAAAAAATCGCAATAAGCATTTATTGATTGGTTTGCGCAAAAGTTATAGCGTTTACAAAATAGGGGATAGTTTTTTGGCATTTTTATTAATAATATTTTTTTTTGCTGGTAATGGCGGCAATCAGCAATTTTTACCGTGACTGCGTCATTATGGCGGACACTTTTGACACATTTTTGGGACCATTGTCGTTTTTACAGCGATCAGTGCTATAAAAATGCACTGATTACTGTGAAAATTACACTGGCAGTGAAGGGGTTAACCACTAGGTGGCGCTGAAGGGGTTAAGTGTGCCTAGGGATGTGTTCTAACTGTAGGGGGATAGGCTATGTGTGACACGACAGTCATCACCGCTTCCGATTACAGGAAGCTGTGTACACTGTCCTGTCACTAGGAAGACTGGGGAAATGATTATTTACATAAGCATTTCCCCCTTTTGTCCTCACCGTGACACAATCGCTGGTATACCCGCGTCAATCTAGTCCGCGGGACCCACGGTCAGAGTCAAGGAGCTTGCAGCGCGCACGTCCACAAAGCCGCTTTTTAAAGGAGACGTATATATACACGTCCTTGTGCATGTCTGTGCCATTCTGCCGACGTGTATCGGCGGGCGGCATGTGGTTAATCACTTATAAATAAACTTGGAAAAATATTACTGTAGAATTGAATAACATTGAGACAGGATGAAATGCAATCATTTCTCCAATCTTTATGAAGCCATACCTAAGGGTACTGGTGCCATGCAAGACTTTTGCTGTTGATTTGGTTTATTTAACCAAGCGTTCAGGTGTGAATTGTAGAAAGCTGAATATTTTTAAGACTTAATATATTTAAATGCTATTTTCTTTGGGATGTGCAGCTTAGATGCCCTTCATCCACCGGCAAGATTTCTTTATCCTGAACCCAGCCAGAACCGAGCATGCTATTCTGTTACAAATTCCTTCTTACAATCCTCTACGTGTGTCTTTTGGAAGAAGTACATGGAATGCAAATAAAACCCATTCTGTGACTAAGTCCAAGCAGGATGTTTTTACAATTACAGAGCTGTGAAAAATTCACTTCTTCAAAACATCTGTGCCACCCTTAACCTGTATTCTCGTGCACCATAATATTTTCTCTTTTAAAGTGGACTTCTGGGTATAAAACGGCATTGGCACTGAAAAGCAAGCACCTCTGATCTCTTGCAGAGTGCCCCAGGATTCTTGAACCCCAGGGCTGTCTAATCTGTAATACAACGTTCTTGGTCACTGGCTCTGGGCTACCCTTTTGGCCTTGTGTTTGTTGGCATGTTACTATGATGGACAGTCTGACTAACCAGTAGTAAAGTTGGTCCATAAAAAAAAGTAGGTCCGTGGCAGGGGGTCATGGAAACTTGTTGATAGGTGCATTTGAGAAAAAATGTCTTTACCTGCTCTGTGCAGTGGTTTTGCACAGAGCAGCCGCAATCGTCCTTCTTTTGAGGCCTCCAAGCCCCTCTTCTTTATTAGGTTCCCCCCACGGAAAGCCGCTTTTCCTGGGGGGCACCCATGCAGGCTTGCTACTGAACCCCCCTGCTGCATCTATTGACACAGACAGCAGGACCTGGCCCCGCTCTGCTCCCGTGTCACAGGATTTGATTAACAGCAGCGAGAGCCAATGGCTTCCGCTGCTATCAATCTGTCCAATGAGGAGAGACAGCTGCTCTCGTGCACATCGCTGGATCAGATTGGGCTCAGGTAAGAAAAAAGGGGGGGGTGGGTCTGGGGGGCAGCTGCAGCACAGAAGGTTTTTCACATTAAAGTGTAAGTAAACCCCCCTATCGTTTTCAGCCACAGATGTGACCTCCTATCCTGGGTGGACGTCATATGACGTCCTCGGCTTTCCGCCGCTACTGCGGTCCCCCAGGGGCCCGCAGAGCCGCGATCCGGGGCGCGCAGTGCTGTGATCTGGGCTGAGGCTGTTCACATGGATACAGCCCAGCCCAGATCAGGGTAAAGAGCCAATGAAATTGGCTCTCTACCACGTGTCCAATCACAGCCGGTCACTAAATATAAACACAACACACTGGGCCAGATTCACAAAGAGATACGACGGTGTATCTCCTGATACACCGTCGTATCTCTGACTTAGGCCCGTCGTATCTATGTGACTGATTCATAGAATCAGTTACGCATAGATATGCCTAAGATCCGACAGGTGTAACTGTGTTACACCGTCGGATCTTAACTGCAATTTAAAAATGGCCGCGGGGGGCGTTCTCGCTGATTTACGTTGAGAAATATGTAAATCAGCGAGATACGTCAATTCACGAACGTACGCGGGCCCGACGCAGTGTTGTTACGACGTTTACCTAGCGGTTTTCCCGGCGTATACTTACTCCTGCTTCTATGAGGCGCAGCCAATGTTAAGTATAGCCGCCGTTCCCGCGTCGATTTTATTTTTTTTACTTTGTTTGCGTACGCCGGGAAAATTTGCGGACGGCGCATGCGCATTTAAATCGGCGCGGGAACGCGCCTGATTTAAATGCTACACTCCCCCTAGCCGCAGAATTTGAATTCCGCCGGGGGATTTACGATCCGCCGCCCAAGTTTGGAGGTGTTTTGTGAATTACCCACTTGCCTCTCAAACTTGCGGCAGCGGATCTTAAATCACATAGGTCACGTGGATCTAAAGATCCGCTGATCTATGTGAATCTAGCCCTGTGTGTGTAACATACTATTGCTGTTCTCTTCACACACAGATCCAGTGTGAGGAGGAGATCAGCAACAGTGAATTACACATCGGTAAAACACTACATAAGTACCACTGTGCCCAGATTGCCCCCTCTAAATAAAGAGTGCCTGTCATCAGGAGTACCCGCCACGCCACCAGAGTACCCGCCACCAGAGTACCCGCCACGCCAGTCCATCAGGAGTACCTGTCCATCAGTAGTACCCGACACCTCACCAGAGTACCCGCCACCAGTCCATCAGGAGTACCCGCCACCAGTCCATCAGGAGTACACGCCACCTCACCAGAGTACATGCCACCTCACCAGAGTACCTGTCCATTAGGAGTACCCACCACCTCACCAGAGTACCTGTCCATTAGGAGTACCCGCCACCTCACCAGAGTACCTGTCCGTCAGGAGTACCCACCACCAGTCCATCAGGAGTACCCGCCACCAGCGTACCCGCCACCAGTCCATCAGGAGTACCCGCCACCAGAGAACCCGTTTTCAAAACTGTAATGGGTGGTTGAGAAATTGGGTTATAACGCCTGACGGTGCTACTTCAATGTTGGGCCTCTATGTGGCCAGGCTGTGTAAAAGTCTCACACATGTGGTATCACTATACTCAGGAGGAGTAGCAGAATGTATTTTGGGGTGTCATTGCAAGTATGCATGTGCTGTGTGAGAGAAAAAACATCAAACAACATAGACAATACAATACAAACATCGTGACAGACCATACGTGTCACCGAGACTGATAATCCCCTTGGGGAAGATCACAGTACAGGTAAGAGTCACGAGAAGGGTTCTCTACGAGTTTCGCGACCAGCGTCGCTTCGTCCAGAGAAGTTCCTGAAATGAATTGATATACAATCATTCACTATAGAGAAAGGTTGACATAAGTAGAAAAACTCAAACAGGTCAACCTGACAGCAAAAACAATTATAGAGACCTAAAAACATTGGGGAGCAGTGGCTGTGCTGCTTACCCAGAAACGTGAATCCCGTCAGCTCAAGTGCCAAAGCCACCGAGGGGGATGGAGAGATGGACCTATTAACTGAAAATTAAGAATGACTATAAGCACATGGCTATGTTGATGGTGAGAGGTAGAGAAGTGATGTGCATATGTGATAGGTGAACCAAATCGTGCCAAAAAAAAGGAGATATGGAGGTGATGAGTGAGGAAGTGAACGGGTGAGAGTGAGGATGAGTGGTGGAGGGGTGGGAGTTGAAAAGGGAGGGGGGAGGGAAAAAAAGGGGGGGTTGGGGAGGGAAGAGGGGAAGGAAAAAGGAAGGGGGGAGAGAGGGGGAAGGGAGGAGAGGGGAAAGGGGTAGGGGTTAAGGAGGAAGAGAGTGGGGGAGGGGAGGATTTTACATGAATACATAACAGCTGATTGTTTGAATCGCCCTTGCCAGTGTTACATGGTTTGTCTCACCTATGTAAACTGATGCATTCTGTTGGAGAGCTTGTGCTTGTGAAAAATAGCAAGACTGAAGTCTCGTACACATGCTCGGTTTTCTCGGCAAGAAAACTGCTGGCAGAGCTTTCTTGCCGAATCTAGCCGCGTGTGTACGAGGCTTTCAGGTTTCTCGTCTGGAAATCGGCACAGAATCTCAACAAAAAATAGAGATCCTGCTCTCTATTTTCTCGTCGAGATTCTTGTCGACCTGTCTCCCGACGAGAAAAACCAGAGCGTGTGTATACTTACCTGTCGCCGTGGAAACCCGTGCATGCTCGAAATGACTTTGACGCATGCACGGTAGCTTCCACCGCATGGGTCGGGTGAAGCAAGATGGCGGTGACGGCATAGAATGTGACGAGCGCATGCTCGTCACACGCAATGACGTCTCCACGTTCTTGCCTTTTAAAAGAACCGCGTTCTTTTGAAAGGAGTGTCTGTACACTCGGGCGGCAAGAGATTCTTGCAAAGAATCTCGTCAGGAAAAAACACGTTTTTTTCCTGATGAGATTCTGGCCCGTGTGTACGAGGCTTTACTTGCTAGATTACCAGATGAAAATAGAAAGAAAGCCGATGCAGCCTTCATATCTAAGAATTGGTAAGCTGCAATATAATGTGTGCGTTATACGTTTTTGTAGTTTTGTATATAGATTTGTGATTCGTAGATCTAATATTCTAATGTGCTTGGCAAATAAAGCTTGCATTTTCAATCCAGTGAGTTGGTTATTAATTTGTATCATTTTGTGCTTTCATCGATGGCCAACACAGTTCATTTCGCTGCAGTTACTTAGGTTATGCATTAGTAGCTATTTGATATTTGATTCATGTGTAACAGTTGGTGTTTAAAGGAAACGGTGAAGGGTATGAATCAAGGATCAGGATCTCCCCACTTTCCTTTTATTTAATGCTGGTATTTGACTTCTGACCCCTTGGTCACAAATACGTGTCTTCCAGCTCTGAGCCAGGGAAATACTTCCTAACCTGGATGAACGTGATCTACTTGACAAAAATAGCATGCAGCATACATTACTCTTTATGTTTTGTTTAACCACTTCAGGACTGGGGCATTTTTTTCATTTACAGTACACACATTAAAATCATATTTTTTATTTATTTTTTGGCTTGAAAATTACTTAAAGCGGAGTTCCACCCAGAAATGGAACTTCCGCTGTCTGGATTCCTCCCCCGGGGGAGGGGGCAGCAGAGACCTGTCTGATACAGGTATTTGCTTCCACTTCCGGGGAAAGATCGCCGCAGTATCCGTTTTTGATCTACACCATATCCGGCCCCCCCGCCCTTGTCTTTTGGAAAACACACAGGTCCCAGAAGACAGCAGGGACCAGTCAGAACACACAGCAGGGAACCAGGCTGTGAAACTGCAAGACTTCACTTCCTGATTCCCTTACTTAAGATGGTGGCGCCTCCACCCGGAGCTGAGGGACGTGTCGGCTTCGGGTGAGGACATCACAGACACCCTGGACAGGTAAGTGTCCTTATTTTAAAAGTCAGCAGCTGCAGTATTTGCAGAACTCCGCTTTAAAACTAACAATTATATATTATTTGAAGCAGAATGTAGAATAAAAAATGGTAGTTGCAATATTCTATATTTCATAGTATTTGCTTAAAGCGTTACTAAACCCAGGACCCTGCATTCACTATATCTGGTCTCCCACAGTACACAAAACATGGAAATGCAATTACGTATAAATGGCTAAATACCTTTCCTCATCGGCAGTATATAGCAGTCTTGTAATCTCTATCTGTGTCTGGTTAAAACTTGTAGGAGAATTTTTCATTCTACTCTGACTGTCCTATGAGGCTGCAGGACCCCTGTCCCTCTGTCTGGACAGTGCTGATTGGCCCTGTGCTGATCATATGCACCATCCCAAGAAAAAAAAAACTCTCTAGCAATACACACCAAACTGAGCATGTGCAGAGTGATTTCAAAAGCTCTGTACTATCAGAAGATGGATTGGGGACAGTGGAAGAAGGGGGAATCAGAAGACTGGATCAAACGGCCTTTTTACACAATTTGGAGGATTATCCCTTGGGTTCCACAGCGAGTATAACAAGCATGCTTTACTTCAATACAGACAGGCTGACTTTAAATCAGGGGTCCCAAACTGGCGGCTCTCCAGCTGTTGCGAAGCTACAAGTCCCATGAGGCTTTGTATTGCTGACAGTTCCAAGCATGACTCCCACAGTAAAGGCATGATGGGACTTGTAGTGTCACAACAGATGGAGGGCCACCAGTTTGAGACCCCTGCTTTAAATATTTATTAACCACTTAAGGACCGCCTAACGACGATATATGTTGGCAGAATGGCATCACTGGGCACAATCACGTACCTGTACGTGATTGTATAAAGCCCAGCGGTGGGTCGCGGGCGCGCGCCCGCGACCCGGTCCGAAGCTCTGTGACCTCCACCCCGGGACTCGCGGATCGGATCGCCGCTAGAGTCCCGCGATCGGTCCCCGGAGCTGAAGAACGGGGAGAGCCGTGTTTAAACACGGCTTCCCCGTTCTTCACTGTGGCGCAGTCATCGATCGTGTCATCCCTTTTATAGGGGGACACAATCGATTACTTCAGACCTACAGCCACACCCCCCTACAGTTGTAAACACACTTCAGGGAACGCATAACACCTTCAGCGCCCCCTTGTGGTTAACTCCCAAACTGCAACTGTCATTTTCTAAATAAACAATGCATTTTTGCTGTGAAAATGACAATGGTCCCAAAAATGTGTCAAAATTGTCCGAAGTGTCCGCCATAATGTCGCAGTCACGAAAAAAATCGCTGATCGCCGCCATTAGTAGTAAAAAATAAAAAAATTAATAAAAATGCACTAAAACTATCCCCTATTTTGTAAACGCTATAAATTTTGCGCAAACCAATCGATATACGCTTATTGCGATTTTTTTTTACCAAAAATAGGTAGAAGAATACGTATCGGCCTTAACTGAGGAAAACAAAAATTGTATATATGTTTTTGGGGGATATTTATTATAGCAAAAAGTAAAAAATATTGAATTTTTTTCAAAATTGTCACTATATTTTTGTTTATAGCGCAAAAAATAAAAAACGCAGAGGTGATCAAATACCACCAAAAGAAAGCTCTATTTGTGGGAAAAAAAGGACGCCACTTTTGTTTAGGAGCCACGTCGCAGGACCACGCAATTGTCAGTTAAAGCGGCGCAGTCCCGATTTGCAAAAAGGGGCCAGGTCTTTTACCTGCATTTTGGTCCGGGTCTTAAGTGGTTAAAATGGAACTGAATTCTCTCATTGAACATTACTCGTTTTTAATCCTTCTACTGCTAGCATTGGTAAATAGATAGGAAGGGATATTGTACTTGCCGTATATACTCGAGTATAAGCCGACTTTTTCAGCACATTTTTTATGCTGAAAAAGCCCCCCTCGGCTTTTACTCGAGTTTTGGTCTGTCATGCAGTCTTAACTGTTCGGCGGCCGTCCACTGTAACAAAGCTCCGCCTCCTCCTCGTCCGTGATAGACGGAACTTTGATACATTGCTGGGAAACTGAATCAGTGTTCTGTCTATCACGGATGAGGAGGAGGCGGGGCTTTGTTGCAGTGGACGGCCGCCGAACAGTTAAGACTGCATGACACATCGGGACACCGTAATCATGGGCACAGTGAGGCTGCAGATGGGCACAGTGAGGCTGCAGATGGGCACAGTTCACCAGTAGCTGTTGCATTTCCCACCCTAGGCTTATACGCGAGTCAATACGTTTTCCCATTTTTTTGTGGTAAAATGAGGTGCCTCGGCTTAAATTCGGGTCGGCTTATACTCCAGTATATACAGTACTTATTTCAAACTTAATTTTTTTACATTTCTTCAGATGCTTCCTGTTTTCTGGCCTAGGCCAAAATGACGACATACATCCCAGGAGTGTTAATGGGCATTTATTTATTTTCATCTGGAGAAAGGAAGGAGGGGCTTTCTCAGCTAAGCACACCCTCCTGCCTGCATGTTTGAGCTAAGTGCAGATGGATTCTAGAAAGGAAATACTACATGAATAATCTGGGGCAGATCCATGAAGAAGTTACGACGGCGTATCTATTGAAACAAGATACGCCTGAAGCTGGGCTAGATCCGACTGGCGTACGTCTTAGTACGCCGTCGGATTTAAGGTGCATATTTACGCTGGCCGCTAGGTGGCGCTTCTGTCGAATTCCGCGTTGAGTATGCAAATTAGATAGATACGCAAATCCACAAACGTACGTCCGGCCGGCGCATTTTTTTAGTTGTTTCCGTAAGGCTTTTTTCGGCGTAAAGTTACCCCTGCTATATGAGGCGTACTCAATGTTGAGTATGGACGTCGTTCCCGCGTCGAATTTTTAAAATTTTACGTTGTTTGCGTAAGTCGTTCGCGAATAGGGCTTTGCGTAGAATGGCGTTCACATCGTAAGTATTGGCTTGTTGCGGGTTAATTTCGAGCATGCACACTGGGATACCCCCACGGACGGCGCATGCGCCGTTCAGAAAAAAACGTCATTTATGTCGGGTCAGGGAAATTTAAAATAAAACGCGCCCACATCTTTAACATTTGAATTCCGCGCCCATACGCCAGCAGATCTACGCTACGCCGCCGTAACTTTAGAGGCAAGTGCTTTGTGAATACAGCACTTGCCTCTCAAAGTTGCGACGGCGTAGCGTTATAAAATTACGATCCGCTGTTTTTCAAAGTGATTTCTCTGACATATTTTTGGCCCGTACCTATTTTTCCAAAGCTACTTCCATACAGTTTTGTGGTACACTACCCAGCATTAATCTTTTACTTTCTCAGATTGTAATAAGGCAGGACATGCAAGAGTGAGAGAAGGGAATCTACTAAAGTTCTCTCTCTTGTGTTGATCCGTGCGATCCGACAGCCATTTGTTTTTCATTATCTAAGCAATTTCTGTAATAAAAAAATTGTACCTTATGGGACTTGCATGAATGTTTTTAATCAATATACATTTATTAAATCATTTTATGTTGACTGTTCTGTTTAAGATGGATAGCTTTACTTGTTTCAGAAAGAACATCAAAATCAAAACACATGGAAACAACCTCTATACCTTAAAGGGGATGTAAAGGTTTGTGTTTTTATTTTCTAAATAGGTTCCTTTTTAAGGCCCTTTTCACACTACAAAATAAATCAGTTTTAATAATCCGTATTAAAATCCGTCAGATAATGTTAAAAAACGGAAGTTATACGTCCTTTATAACATATCATTAAAGTCTATGGGATTTTTTTATGTTCTGTAAAGATCCGTAATAGTCCGTTATAACGTACGGACGTTAGTTATTACGGAATATGTGAAGGGTCTTGCACTCATTTTTTTTCCGTTGCAAGTAACGGATATATTAACGTCCGTTATATTTTAACATTGAAGTCTATGGCGCACGGACGTTAGTAAATGTCTCCGTAAATGTCCGTTATGTTAACGGACGTTAATTTTACTGAGCATGCTCTGTAAAGACTTCTGGAGCTGGACTTCAAGAAAGGGTGAAATGGTTTTTATTAACGGACGTTAGAAAGGAATGATATAACGCATATATACGGATAAACATTATCCGTTTTCAATAAAGGAAGAATGGTAAAATATTAATCCGTATGTATCCGTTATTAAATCCGTTAATAAAAATAACAGTAGTAACGGATATTATAAAACGGACATACAATCCATAGTGTGAAAGAAGCCTAAGCTAGTGCATTGTTGGTTCACTTACCCTTTTCTTCGATTTCCCTTCTAAATGTTTTTTTTTCTTTGTCTGAATTTCTCACTTCCTGTTACTCCTCAGTAAGCTGTTCTGGCTGACTAACCCCCATGGATGATGGTGGAAAGCTTACTGAGGAGAAACAGGAAGTGAGAAATTCAGACAAAGAAAAAAAAACATTAGAAGGGAAATGGAAGGAAAAAGTAAGTGAACCAACAATGCACTAGCTTAAAGGAACCTATTTAGAGAATAAAAAACGACCCTTTACAACATCTTTAATAAAAAACTGATTATTTTGCAATGCAAAGTCCCTGATTTATGTTCATCTGATGAAAACTGTGCATATT